>NW_028318391.1:1525000-1825000 GCF_062004578.1 Staurois parvus
GATATTTATAAACAATGTTACTTTGTATCTCCTGTCTGATCGATGTTTATAAACAATGTTACTTTGTATCTCTCTATCTCCCGTCTGATCGATATTTATAAACAATGTTACTTTGTATCTCTCTATCTCCTGTCTGATCGATGTTTATAAACAATGTTACTTTGTATCTCTCTATCTCCCGTCTGATCGATATTTATAAACAATGTTACTTTGTATCTCTCTATCTCCTGTCTGATCGATGTTTATAAACAATGTTACTTTGTATCTCTCTATCACCTGTCTGATCGATGTTTATAAACAATGTTACTTTGTATCTCTCTATCTCCTGTCTGATCGATGTTTATAAACAATGTTACTTTGTATCTCTCTATCACCTGTCTGATCGATGTTTATAAACAATGTTACTTTGTATCTCTCTATCTCCCGTCTGATCGATGTATATAAACAATGTTACTTTGTATCTCTCTATCTCCCGTCTGATCGATGTATATAAACAATGTTACTTTGTATCTCTCTATCTCCTGTCTGAACAATGGTAACTGCTTCTGCACCGTCTGACAAATGTTTATAAACAATGTTACTTTGTATCTCTCTCCCGTCTGATCGATGTTTATAAACAATGTTACTTTGTATCTCTCTATCTCCCGGCTGATCGATGTTTATAAACAATGTTACTTTGTATCTCTCTATCTCCCGTCTGATCGATGTTTATAAACAATGTTACTTTGTATCCATCTCCCGTCTGATCGATGTTTATAAACAATGTTACTTTGTATCCATCTCCCGTCGGATCGATGTGTATAAACAATGTTACTTTGTATCTCTCATCTGATCGATGTTTATAAACAATGTTACTTTGGATCTCTCATCTGATCGATGTTTATAAACAATGTTACTTTGGATCTCTCATCTGATTGATGTTTATAAACAATGTTACTTTGTATCCATCTCCCGTCTGATCGATGTTTATAAACAATGTTACTTTGTATCTCTCATCTGATCGATGTTTATAAACAATGTTACTTTGTATCTCTCATCTGATCGATGTTTATAAACAATGTTACTTTGTATCTCTCATCTGATCGATGTTTATAAACAATGTTACTTTGTATCTCTCATCTGATCGATGTTTATAAACAATGTTACTTTGTATCCATCTCCCGTCTGATCGATGTGTATAAACAATGTTACTTTGTATCTCTCATCTGATCGATGTTTATAAACAATGTTACTTTGGATCTCTCATCTGATCGATGTTTATAAACAATGTTACTTTGTATCTCTCTATCTCCCGTCTGAACAATGGTAACTGCTTCTGCACCGTCTGACAAATGTTTGTAAACAATGTTACTCAACTTGTGCTGTACCAGGCCCGTTTACAGAGAAATGCATAAGCGTCTTATGGAATAATCACTAAATAGGGACAATGTGACAAAAACATTAAAAAAAAGAATCCTTTTGTCGCGTTATTTCCCACATTTTACAACCAAAAATAGATTTTTCAATTTACAAAAAGGCATCACAGTGAGAATCAGTCGAAGGTACGAGATGAGTGGAAGCACACATAATATTTACAGTTTTCTTTATGTTTGAAGCATTTTGGATGCAGAGGTTAATTCACAAAGGATGATTAGTGGGGGCACCATTTCATGCAAGTCATCTTAGAATGTTTATAAACAATGGTAATTTGTATCTATATCCGGTCTGATCGATGTTTTTAAACAATGTTACTTTGTATCTCTCTATCTCCCGTCTGATCGATGTTTTTAAACAATGTTACTTTGTATCTCTCTATCTCCCGTCTGATCGATGTTTATAAACAATGTTACTTTGTATCTCTCTATCTCCCATCTGATCGATGTTTATAAACAATGTTACTTTGTATCTCTCTATCTCCCGCCTGATCGATGTTTATAAACAATGTTACTTTGTATCTCTCTATCTCCCGTCTGATCAACGTTTATAAACAATGTTACTTTGTATCTCTCTATCTCCCGTCTGATCGATGTTTATAAACAATGTTACTTTGTATCTCTCTATCTCCTGTCTGATCGATGTTTATAAACAATGTTACTTTGTATCTCTCTATCTCCCATCTGATCGATGTTTATAAACAATGTTACTTTGTATCTCTCTATCTCCCATCTGATCGATGTTTATAAACAATGTTACTTTGTATCTCTCTATCTCCCGTCTGATCAACGTTTATAAACAATGTTACTTTGTATCTCTCCATCTCCTTTCCTGGGCCAGTTAACATCCCTGACAATTCCAGCTCTCCTTTCTTTACTAAGCACCTTACTTAAAGGGTTAGTCCACCTTAACAGAAAAAACAGAAAAAGTGAAATAACACTGGTCACCCTCCCTCCTCTGGTCCTCACTGTACGTACCTCTGTGGATGTTGAGCCGTCAGTTCCCATGCAGCCGGGGCAGTACTCCAGGGATCTGAAATCCCCGCACTTCTCCCTAATTCCTGTGTAGCATTTCCAGGATGGATTAGAGTGATGCTCTGTGCCAGTGCAGACCAATCGGAATCTCCCTGATCCTCCCAGAAGTGCTGCATAGAGAAGGGGGGGAGGGGGAGAGAATTTCAGATCTCTGGACCGCTGCCCTGGCTACATGGGTACCGACAGCTCAACATCCACGGAGGTAAGTACAGTGGGGATCGGGGAGATGGGAAGGCTGTAGGTTCTTAGTTCACCTTTTTTGTGAACACTTTAAAGCTGAATTCCAGGTATGATTTTTTTACAGTTACATTGTTTCAGCTTGCACCAATGTAACTATATACCAAACCTGTGGGACCCCCATGGAAGCTGGAAATCGCTGTATAGACACCGCTACTGCATTGATTTGCACTAGTTTCCAGGTCGAA
Organism: Staurois parvus; assembly: GCF_062004578.1. Classification (NCBI taxonomy): domain Eukaryota; kingdom Metazoa; phylum Chordata; class Amphibia; order Anura; family Ranidae; genus Staurois; species Staurois parvus. Next base: position 1,527,873 of record NW_028318391.1, read on the forward strand.
GTCCAGCAGCTGCCCTGCTCCACTGCGATTACAGAAGGTCCACGGCTCAGCATGGGTGCCATTCCGAGAATGCTTTGCGCTTTCTTAGTCAATGCAAAGCACTCTCTGATTGGATGCGGTGGAGAGGCGCGGTGGTAACCCGCATCTCCTATCACCTCCAGCCATGTGATGACAGCGCTCATGGATCTCAATGACATAACCATCCACCAGCACTTGTACCCAAAGGTGCCTAGCCTGGAACAGTAAGAGAAGCCCTCGTCATATCAGGCTCCCCATCAATGCTTTGAATTTTCTCAATGAATGATAGATATGGGACCAACCTGTATCTCCTATCCAATGACATCACCATCTACCAACATTTGTTCTCAAAGACGTCTAGACTGGAGCAGTACGAGAAGCCATCCTTGTCATCTCAGGCTCCTCATCAATGCATTGCATTTTCTCAATGAATGATCGATATGGGACCAACCTGTATGTCCTGTCCAATGACATCACCATCTACCAGCATGCGTTCTCAAAGACGTCTAGACTGGAGCAGTACAAGAAGCCACCCTCATCATCTCAGGCTCCCCATCAATGCTTTGAATTTTCTCAATGAATGATAGATATGGAACCAACCTGTATCTCCTATCCAATGACATCACCATCTACCAACATTTGTTCTCAAAGACGTCTAGACTGGAGCAGTACGAGAAGCCACCCTCATCATCTCAGGCTCCCCATCAATGCTTTGAATTTTCTCAATGAATGATAGATATGGGACCAACCTGTATCTCCTATCCAATGACATCACCATCTACCAACATTTGTTCTCAAAGACGTCTAGACTGGAGCAGTACGAGAAGCCACCCTCATCATCTCAGGCTCCCCATCAATGCTTTGAATTTTCTCAATGAATGATAGATATGGGACCAACCTGTATCTCCTATCCAATGACATCACCATCTACCAACATTTGTTCTCAAAGACGTCTAGACTGGAGCAGTACGAGAAGCCACCCTCATCATCTCAGGCTCCCCATCAATGCTTTGAATTTTCTCAATGAATGATAGATATGGGACCAACCTGTATCTCCTATCCAATGACATCACCATCTACCAACATTTGATCTCAAAGACGTCTAGACTGGAGCAGTACGAGAAGCCACCCTTGTCATCTCAGGCTCCTCATCAATGTGTTGCATTTTCTCAATGAATGATCGATATGGGACCAACCTGTATGTCCTGTCCAATGACATCACCATCTACCAGCATGCATTCTCAAAGACGTCTAGACTGGAGCAGTAAGAGAAGCCACCCTCCTCATCTCACACTCCCCATCAATGCTTTGATTTTTCTCAATGAATGATATGGGACCAACCTGTATCTCCTGTCCAATGACATCACCATCTACCAACATTTGTTCTCAAAGACGTCTAGACTGGGCAGTACAAGAAGCCATCCTCGTCATCTCAAGCTCCCCCATCAATGCTTTGAATTTTCTCAATGAATGATAGATATGGGACCAACCTGTATCTCCTGTCCAATGACATCACCATCTACCAACATTTGATCTCAAAGACGTCTAGACTGGAGCAGTAGGAGAAGCCACCCTCCTCATCTCACACTCCCCATCAATGCTTTGAATTTTCTCAATGAATGATAGATATGAGACCAACCTGTATCTCCTGTCCAATGACATCACCATCTACCAGCATGCGTTCTCAAAGACGTCTAGACTGGAGCAGTAGGAGAAGCCACCCTCATCATCTCAGGCTCCCCATCAATGCTTTGCATTTTCTCAATAAATGTAAGCAGTTCTCTGATTTGAATAAGTGGAGAGGCGCGGTAGTGACCTGCATCTCCTGCCACCTCCATGTGATGACAGTACACATGGGTTCCAATGACCTCACCACCCACCAGCACTTGTACAGTGCCTTGAAAAAGTATTCATACCCCCTTGAAAATGTTCTCCATGTTGTCATGTTATAACCAAAAATGTAAATGTATTTATTGGGATTGGATGTGATGGACCGACAAAAAGTGCCACATAATTGTGAAGTGGAAGGAAAATGAGAAATGGTTTTCAACATTTGTGACCAATAAATCTGTGAAAATTGTGGTGGCATTTGTATTCAGTCCCCCGGAGTCAATACTTTGTAGGACCCCCTTTGACTGCAATTCCAGCTGCAAGTCTTTTTGGGGATATCGCTTTGCACATCTAGAGAGGGACATTTCTGCCCGTTCTTCTTTACAGAATCCCTCAAGCTGTCAGATTGGATGGAGAGCGTCTGGGAACAGCAATTTTCAGGTTGGCCACAAATTCTCCATTGGATTTGGGTCTGGACTGTGACTGGGCCATTCTAACACATGAAGATGCTTTGATCTGAACCATTCCATTGTAGCTCTGGCTGGATGTTTCGGGTCGTTGTCCTGCTGGAAATGGAACCTCCGCCCCAGTCTTGAAGCAGAGCTCCACCCAAAAGAGGAAGTTCCACTGTAAGCCTTTGTCCCCCGCTCCCCATTAAGGATTGGCACCTTTGGGGAGTGGGGGGGATGGGGGTACTCGAATTGACAGGTACCCACTCCCACTTCCGCTGCGATCGCCTAGGCGATCGGATGCGCAAGTTGTCCTCCCCCACTCCCTCCCCGTAGTCTTCTGGGACACGTGACAGGTCCCAGAAGACTATGGGACCATTCACAAAGCGCAGCACTTCTCACACATGTGCAGCGGGCACCCAGCCGTGAAGCCGCAAGCTATTACAGCCGGGTGCCAACAATGAAGATGGTAGGTGAAGCCAGAGGTGGTGAGGACACCGCTGGACCGAGGGACAGGTAAGTCGCTGTATTTTAAAAGTCAGCAGCTACAGTTTTTGTAGCTGCTGACTTTTGTTTTCAGGTAAAACTCCGCTTTAAGTCTTTTGCAGACTCTAACAGGTTTTCTTCTAAGATTGCCCTGTATTTGGCTCCATCCATCTTCCCATCAACTCTGACCAGCTTCCCTGTCCCTGCTGAAGAAAAGCATCCCCACCACATGATGCTGCCACCACCATGTTTCACGGTGGGGATGGTGTGTTCAAGGTGATGTGCAGTGTTAGTTTTCCCCCACACATAGCGTTTTGCTGTTAGGCCAAAAAGTTGAATTTTGTTCTCCTCTGACCAGAGCCCCTTCTTCCACATGATTGCTGTGTCCCCCACATGGCTTCTCACAAACTGAAAACTGGACTTCTTATGGCTTTCTTCCAACAATGGCTTTCTTGTTGCCACTCTTCCAGAAAGGGCAGATTTGTGGAGTGCACGACTAATAGTTGTCCTGAGGACAGATTCTCCCACCTGAGCTGTGATCTCTGCAGCTCCTCCAGAGTTCCCATGGGCCTCTTGGCTGCTTCTCTGATGAATGCTCTCCTTGCCCGGCCTGTCATTTTAGGTGGACGGCCATGTCTTGCTAGGTTTGCATTCGTGCCGTACTCTTTCCATTTTCGGATGATGGATTGAACAGTGTTCCGTGAGATGTTCAAAGCTTGGGATATTTGTTTTATAACCTAACCCTGCTCTAAACTTCTCCACAACTTTATCCCTGACCTGTCTGGTGTGTGTTCCTTGGTCTTCATGATGCTGTTTGCTGACTAATGTTCTCTAACAAACCTCTGAGGGCTTCACAGAACAGCTGTATTTATACTGAGATTACATTACATACGGGTGGACATGTTTAATTAGGTGACTTCTGAAGGCAGTTGATTCCACTAGATTTTAGTTAGGGGTATCAGAGTACAGGGGGCTGAATACAAATGCCGCCACACTTTTCAGATATGTATTTGTTAAAAATGTTGAAAACCATTTATCATTTTCCTTCCACTTCACATCTATGTGCCACTTTGTGTTATTATTATTATTCAGGATTTATATAGCGCCAACAGTTTGCTCAGCGCTTTACAATATAACGGAAAAATACAGCAACAATACAGTTCAATACAAGAGGGATAGAAGGGCCTGATCCTAGGAGCTTACAATCTAGGAGGGAGGGGCTAGTGGTACAAAAGGTAGTAACTGTGGGGGATGGACTGGTAGGAGGAGTAGAAGTTTCCATTATTAGCTGAGGGCAGGATAGGCTTCCCTGAAGAGAGAAGTTTTCAGAGATTGCCTAAAAGTGAGCAGAGTAGGCGATAGGCTGATAAATTGGGGTAGAGAGTTCCAGAGGATGGGGGAAGCTCTGGAAAAGTCCTGGAGACGAGCATGGGAGGAGGAGACAAGGGAGCTAGAGAGTAGGAGGTCTTCCAAGAAGCGGAGAGTATGGTTTGGGTGATATTTGGAGACAAGATCGGTGATGTAATTTGGGGCGGAGTTATAAATGGCTTTATATGTTATTGTTAATGTTTTGAATTTTATCCATTGGTGTTGTGTTGGTTTATCATATAAAATCGCAATAAAATACATTGACGGTTTTTGGCTGTAACATGACAATATATGGAAAATTTCAAGGGGTAGAAATACTTTTTCAAGGCGCTGTACCCAAGAGTGCTTGTACTGGAACAGTAAGAGAAGCCACCCTCGTCATCTCGAAGCTCCCTATCAATGCTTTGCATTTCTTCAATGAATGCAAAACCTTCTCTGATTGGTGGAGGTGGAGAGGCATGGCAGTGACCTGTATCTCCGGTCACCTCCAGCCACATGATGACAGTGCTTAAAGGTTCCAGTGACATCACCATCCACCAGCAATTGTACCCAGGGGTGCCTAGACTGCAGCCGTAGGAGAAGCCCTCGTCTGCTCAGGATCCAAATCAATGCTTTCAACCTTCTCAATGAATGCAATGCATTCTCAAATTAGGTGGAGAGGCATGGGGATTAGGTGGAGAGGCATGGGGATGAGGTGGAGAGGCATGGGGATGACCTGCATCTTCCATCAACCCCCCCCCCTCCCAGCCATGTGATGACAGTACCCAGGGATGCCAAGACAGGAGCAGTATGAGAAGCCACCCTCATCATCTCAGGCTCCCCATCATTGCCTTGCATTTTTTCAATAAATGCAAAATGTTCTCTGATTGGATGAGGAGAAGAGATGTGGTGGTGACCCCTATCTCCTGTCACCTCCAGCTATGTCATGACAGCACTCATGGCTGCCAATGACATCAACATCCACTGGCATCTCAGGCTCCCCAACAATGCTTTGCATTTTCTCAATGCAAAGCATTCTAAGTGGAGAGGCACAGTAGTAACCTGCATCTCCGGTCTCCTCCAGACACATGAAAACAGTGCTCATGGGTTCCAAGAACATCACAATCCACCAGAACTTGTACCCAGAGGTGCCTGGACTGAAGCAGTAAGAGAAACCACCCTCATCTCAGGCTCACTATCAAGATATGTGACACCACCAATCTGTTCACCGACATCCAGAACAGTTCTTTGGGTTCCAGTGACATCTGAGGCACCACCATCCACTGGCATCTGTACCAAGGAGTGCCTGGACCAGAGAAGTACGTGAAGCCACTCTCATCATCTCAGCTTCCCCATCAAGTTACTTGACACCACCAATCTGTTCACCAACATCCAGAACAGCTCTTTGGGTTCCAGTGACATCTGTGGCACCACCATTCACTGGCATCTGTACCAAGGAGTGCCTGGACCCAAGCAGTATGAGAAGCCGCCCTCACCTCAGGCTCACCATCAAGATATGTTGCACCACCAATCTGTTCACCAATATCCAGAACAGTTCTTTGGATTCCAGTGACATCTGTACCAAGGAGTCCCTGGACCGGAGAAGTACGAGAAGCTGCCCTCATCATCTCAGGCTGACAATCAAGTTACGTTACACCACCAATCTGTTCACCAACATCCAGAACAGTTCTTTGGGTTCCAGTGACATCTGTGGCACCACCATTCACTGGCATCTGTACCAAGGAGTGCCTGGACCCAAGCAGTATGAGAAGCCGCCCTCACCTCAGGCTCACCATCAAGATATGTTGCACCACCAATCTGTTCACCAACATCCAGAACAGTTCTTTGGGTTCCAGTGACATCTGTGGCACCACCATCCACTGGCACCTGTACCAAGGAGTGCCTGGACCAGAGAAGTACGAGAAGCCACTCTCATCATCTCAGCTTCCCCATCAAGTTACTTGACACCACCAATCTGTTCACCAACATCCAGAACAGTTCTTTGGGTTCCAGTGACATCTGTACCAAGGAGTGCCTGGACCGGAGAAGTACGAGAAGCCACCCTCATCCTCTCAGGCTCCCCATCAAGATACATTACACCACCAATCTGTTCACCGATATCCAGAACAGTTCTTTGGGTTCCAATGACATCTGCGGCACCACCATCCACTGGCATCTCTACCAAGGAGTGCCTGGACCGGAGCAGTATGAGAAGCTAACCTCACCTCAGGCCCATTATCAAGATACATGACACCACCAATCTGTTCACCAACATACAGAACAGTTCTTTGGGTTCCAGTGACATCTGTACCAAGGAGTGCCTGGACCTGAGAAGTACGAGAAGCCACCCTCATCCTCTCAGGCTCCCCATCAAGATACATTACACCACCAATCTGTTCACCGATATCCAGAACAGTTCTTTGGGTTCCAATGACATCTGCGGCACCACCATCCACTGGCATCTCTACCAAGGAGTGCCTGGACCGGAGCAGTATGAGAAGCTAACCTCACCTCAGGCCCATTATCAAGATACGTGACACCACCAATCTGTTCAACATACAGAACAGTTCTTTGGGTTCCAGTGACATCTGTGGCACCACCATCCAATGGCATCTGTACAAAGGAGTGCCTGGACCGGAGAAGCCATCCTCATCATCTCAGGCTCCCCATCAAGTTACGTTACACCACCAATTCCGCCCACCAAAGGCCCCCAACAGTCCTGGAATTAATCCATGTTATGAAGGAAATACAATTAGCATAAGCACGGAGCCACGTTAACATCCATCTCGTGGAATTTTACTTCCACAACAATTAATTTCATCCTGTTCTGATTTACACACCAATTTTCTCACCGGTGCAGATGTGTTACAGCCGAACAGCTAATTTGCCGGAGAGTTTTATGGTGGTCACTGTATGAATAACTAAACACCATGGAGACAGATTTATGTATCTCAAACATTACCGCCGAGACAGCACTCCGATACAATTTACACTAATGGCTTTTCTCAACAATCCGAGAACAGATTTAAAGAACTTTTCAATAGCGGCGTCGGCCTATTAGAAGAGGACGATCCCTCCAGCGCAGAGACTCTGCAATCCGTATCAAGACGTACAATCATTAAGGAAACACAAAGAAAGCTCAGAGATAATTGGGGACATTCCAAAGGTCAGTAAAATTAAAACACAAGCGGCTGTAAGTGGGAGGGAAAAAACTTCAAATAACTTTAATAATTCAGTCGCCGGAACAGAAGAGAAAGTCGTGTGTGACGTGGCGCTTCCATAGGGTTGAGGACAGACTCTCCACCTCCATGTGACAGTGCCTGAGCAACCAATCGCCAGCACGATCACATGGGAGGAATGGGAGATGAAATGTCCCCCCCCCCCATCATACCTGGAAATACTGACTATTACAGCAGGTCACATGACAGTTGTATACAATGGATGACATTTGGGGGCTATCTGTACCGTCCTGACATTTGGGGGCTATCTGTACTGTCATTTGGGGGGATATCTGTACTGTTCTGACATCTAGGGGATATCTGTACCGTCCTGACATTTGGGGGGACATCTGTACCGTCCTGACATTTGGGGGGACATCTGTCCCGTCCTGACATTTGGGGGGACATCTGTCCCGTCCTGACATTTGGGGGGACATCTGTCCCGTCCTGACATTTGGGGGGACATCTGTCCCGTCCTGACATTTGGGGGGACATCTGTCCCGTCCTGACATTTGGGGGGACATCTGTCCCGTTCTGACATTTGGGGGGACATCTGTCCCGTTCTGACATTTGGGGGGACATCTGTCCCGTTCTGACATTTGGGGGGATATCTGTCCCGTTCTGACATTTGGGGGGACATCTGTCCCGTTCTGACATTTGGGGGGATATCTGTCCCGTTCTGACATTTGGGGGGATATCTGTCCCGTTCTGACATTTGGGGGGATATCTGTCCCGTTCTGACATTTGGGGGGATATCTGTCCCGTTCTGACATTTGGGGGGATATCTGTACCGTCCTGACATTTGGGGGATATCTGTACCGTCCTGACATTTGGGGGATATCTGTACCGTCCTGACATTTGGGGGATATCTATACCGTCCTGACATTTGGGGGATATCTGTACCGTCCTGACATTTGGGGGATATCTGTACCGTCCTGACATTTGGGGGATATCTGTACCGTCCTGACATTTGGGGGATATCTGTACCGTTCTGACATTTGGGGGATATCTGTACCGTCCTGACATTTGGGGGATATCTGTCCTGTCCTGACATTTGGGGGATATCTGTACTGTCCTGACATTTGGGGGATATCTGTACTGTCCTGACATTTGGGGGATATCTGTACTGTCCTGACATTTGGGGGATATCTGTACTGTCCTGACATTTGGGGGATATCTGTACTGTCCTAACATTTGGGGGATATCTGTACTGTCCTGACATTTGGGGGATATCTGTACTGTCCTGACAATTGGGGGGATATCTGTACTGTCCTGACATTTGGGGGATATCTGTACTGTCCTGACATTTGGGGGATATCTGTACTGTCCTGACATTCTTGGACCTCAAGAAATTAGATTGGCTGTCAGTACTTCAGGATTGATCAATAATCAGATCTATACCATAGTTTGTGAACTCTATAACTTTCCTACAGACTAAATAATACATCTTAATTTGGATTATTTTCACCATAGAAATGTAGCAGAATACATTTTGGCCTAAATTTATGAAGAAAAATTATTTAATTTGCAAACTTTTATAACCGAAACAAAGAAAAACGTGGGGTTTTTTTTTCAAAATTTTTGGTCTTATTTTATTAATTTAGCAAAAAATAAAAACCCTAGCGGTGATTAAATACCTCCAAAAGAAAGCTCTAGTTGTGTGAACAAAATGATAAAATTTTAGTTTGGGTACAGTGTTGCATGACCGCACAATTGTCAAAGTGTGAGAGCGCTGAAACCTGAAAATTGGCCTGGGCAGGAAGGGGGTGAAAGTGCCCGGCATGGAAGGGGTTAAAGTATCATTAAAGGATAAGTTCACCTTTTCAACAAAAATAATAAATGCACATTTTTTTTTGCAAGTTAAAAAAAATGTACATTTATTACTTTTGTCTTCAGGAGTCTGGAAACCATTTCACCAGCGATGAGATCGCTGATGCCATGCAGGCCTCCTGCAGACCTGTCAGAATATCTGCTTGTCGTATGGGGTGTACAAGGATGTATGGGCAGTACGGAATGTACGGGGTGTACAGGGATGTACGGGTTGTACGGGGTGTACGGAATGTACGGGGTGTACGGGGTGTACGGGGTGTACGGAATGTACGGGGTGTACGGGGTGTACGGGGTGTACGGGGTGTACGGAATGTACGGGGTGTACGGAATGTACGGGGTGTACGGAATGTACGGGGTGTACGGGATATATGGGGATGTATGGGATGTACGGGGATGTATGGAATGTACGGGGATGTATGGGATATATGGGGATGTATGGGATGTACGGGGTGTATGGAATGTACGGGGTGTATGGAATGTACGGGGTGTATGGAATGTGCGGGGATGTACAAGATGTACAGGGATGTACGGGATATATGGGATGTATGGAATATACGGGGATGTACAAGATGTACGGGGATATATGGGGATGTATGGAATGTACAGGGATGTACGAGATGTACGGGGATATATGGGGATGTATGGAATGTACAGGGATGTACGAGATGTACGGGGATGTATGGGATATATGGGGATGTATGGAATGTACGGGATGTGCGGGGTGTATGGAATGTACGGGATGTAAGGGAATGTACGGGATGTAAGGGAATGTACGGGATGTATGATGTACAGGGATGTATGGAATATACGGGGATGTACAAGATGTACGGGGATATATGGGGATGTATGGAATGTACGGGGATGTACAAGATGTACGGGGATATATGGGGATGTATGGAATGTACAGGGATGTACGAGATGTACGGGGATGTATGGGATATATGGGGATGTATGGAATGTACGGGATGTGCGGGGTGTATGGAATGTACGGGATGTAAGGGAATGTACGGGATGTAAGGGAATGTACGGGATGTACGGGATGTATGGAATGTATGGGGTGTACGGGGATGTATGATGTACAGGGGTGTACGGGGATGTATGATGTACAGGGATGTAGGGGATGTATGGAATGTACGGGATGTAAGGGGATGTAAGGAATGTACGGGATGTAAGGAATGTACGGGATGTACGGAATGTACGGGATGTACGGAATGTACGGGATGTACGGAATGTACGGAATGTACGGGATGTATGATGTACAGGGATGTATGGGGATGTATGGAATGTACGAGATGTAAGGGGATGTATGGAATGTACGGGATGTAAGGGAATGTACGGGATGCAAGGAATGTACGGGATGCAAGGAATGTACGGGATGTATGGAATGTACGGGATGTAAGGGTATGTATGACATGTACGGGGATGTATGACATGTACGGGGATGTATGACATGTACGGGGATGTATGACATGTACGGGGATGTATGACATGTACGGGGTGTACGGGGATGTATGAGATGTACAGAGATGTATGTGAATGTATGAGATGTACGGCCAATCAGACATTCTGACAGGAAGCTTCATTGAACTACCACAGCGCTTCACAGCAGCATGGCAGTTCATTGAGGACTACAAGCCGACAGCCGCTAAGACTGCTGGCACTTGTAGTCGCTTATTCACAGAATGCTGTGAATGAGTGATGTGGTGGCCAGGTGAGCAGAGCCCCGCATGGGCACGGTTTTTTTTTTTGGTTTTTTTTTTCAATTTGACAGCTAGTGAGGAGGGAGAAGTTTTTTTTTTCAAAATTTTCTGTCTTTTTTCATTTATAAAATAAAAAAAGCCAAATGGTGATCAAATACCACCAAAACAAAGCTCTGTTGGTGTGAAAAAAAAATAAAAATAAAAAAAAAATGTAGTTTGTGTACAAGCGTTGCATGACCGAGCAATTACCAGTTAAAGTAGCGCAGTGCTGCATCTCCCCCTCCAGTTATTTGAATAATAAAAAGGCAGCATTTAGCAGAAAGGCGTTTAGCGGTGGGGATGACTGCAGCCACCATCTCGCAGGGTACGCAGACGTCTGCATTTCACGTTTCTGAAGAAAATAATTGGAGCTTAAACCTCGCCGCCGCCGCGCACTTGAAAGACCGACGTTCGGTTAATTTCAATCCCTCAAAGTTTGTAAAAATCGCTCTTTGTGGCGGCAGGTTTTATCCTAATTGCTGTTGTTTGGCAAGTATTTGAATCTTCCTACGTGATTCGTCGTCACAGAGAACAAAAACGAGAGCGATCGCCATTCTCCAGCCACTTCTGTTATAACCGAGATACGAAAACGCCATACCGACGTCAACGCGGTCGCAGCCGCTGCGAGAAATCCGGACGCTAGTTGTGGAGTTTTCTCGATGCCAGAAGGATACATTCAAGATTATTATTTATTACAGGCACTTAGGCCGGCCATACGTGGGTCAAAATTCAACCGATTTTTCCTTCAAAAATCGGTCCTAAGAATAATCCGCCGATTTTCGCTCTGTTAGTGGGGTCAATGGCACCGGGCGATTTTCGCTCTGTTAGTGGGGTCAATGGCACCGGGCGATTTTCGCTCTGTTAGTGGGGTCAATGGCACCGGGCGATTTTCGCTCTGTTAGTGGGGTCAATGGCACCGGACGATTTTCGCTCTGTTAGTGGGGTCAATGGCACCGGGCGATTTTCGCTCTGTTAGTGGGGTCAATGGCACCGGACGATTTTCGCTCTGTTATTGGGGTCAATGGCACCGGGCGATTTTCGCTCTGTTAGTGGGATCAATGGCACCGGGCGATTTTCGCTCTGTTAGTGGGGTCAATGGCACCGGACGATTTTCGCTCTGTTAGTGGGGTCAATGACACCGGACGATTTTCGCTCTGTTATTGGGGTCAATGGCACCGGACGATTTTCGCTCTGTTAGTGGGGTCAATGGCACCGGACGATTTTCGCTCTGTTAGTGGGGTCAATGGCACCGGACGATTTTCGCTCTGTTATTGGGGTCAATGGCACCGGGCGATTTTCGCTCTGTTAGTGGGGTCAATGGCACCGGGCGATTTTCGCTCTGTTAGTGGGTCAATGGCACCGGGCGATTTTCGCTCTGTTAGTGGGGTCAATGGCACCGGGCGATTTTCGCTCTGTTAGTGGGGTCAATGGCACCGGGCGATTTTCGCTCTGTTAGTGGGGTCAATGGCACCGGGCGATTTTCGCTCTTTTAGTGGGGTCAATGGCACCGGACGATTTTCGCTCTGTTAGTGGGGTCAATGGCACCGGACGATTTTCGCTCTGTTAGTGGGGTCAATGGCACCGGCCGATTTTCGCTCTGTTAGCGGGTCAATGGCACCGGCCAGTTTTCATGGTTCCTCCCCTTTTCAGTGATCGGGCATGCTGGAAAATTCATGAAAAACTGACCGATTTTTGACTCGACGTTGGTCAAATCGTACGATCGTTTTTCTGAAAAGAATATGCGCCATGAGCCATGACCTGGGAAGAACGGCAGTTTCGTCTGTTATATGGGGTGAACTTTGTGACTTGGTCGGCCGATTGTCGAAGTCATTGATGGCACCATCGGATTACCGAGCGAACGACGTTTTCGATTTTTGGACGAAAAATCATTCGGAGTTCGACCCGTCTATGGCCGGCATTATACTGCATCAACAATTTATGTATGGCTTTATATACTGCACATGTAAGACGTGGTATCAGAAAGATTTAAGACTAGCTTTGTAACACCCCAACAGATGGCAGCACAAGGCTGCACGCACAGTCACAGGAAGCACCGACCTTCATAAGTCAGTGTGCCAAAAGACATCATCCTGAGTACATCGGGAGCTGTGCAACTGGTGCTCTTCTGACCACCTGCGTTACCACAAGTGGTGCACCGAAGTGAAAATTCTGGTGCCGAAACCGAAAATTCAAAATGCACTTGGCCAAAAGCCGAAATGCGCAGTTTTTAAAAATGAATATTTTTTTGGGAAAAAACACACTTTGATTAAAAAAAAAAAATATATACACCAATTTGTTTATAAAATATGAAAGAGGATGTTACGGCGAGTAAATAGATACCCAACATGTCACGCTTTCTCAGCAGTGTCAGAGCTGAAAGTCCGGAGTGATCTTCTGAGGAGCTGGCTACTGGCTTCACCACAGGGATCTGGTCTGGAGGAACATGGTCTCCCTCAATGGGCCGTGTCCGGAGAAAGCTGGAAGGTGGCAGCTGTCCTGGGGCCTAATGAATAAATAATCTGAATTGGTCCCTGGTGACGGTGTGCTTTTGGGATATGAGTGCCAGAGGTAGCTATGGACTGAGACGGCTCCCACAGGGTCTCTCTTTGTTGGTGGGTAACCTCTGAACCATTAGGGAAGAACCAGCTATTTCCAGTGGCCCCTACAGGGACAGCACTGCAGTTAAATTTAAACCCTGGAAAATAGACTTCTGTATCTTCTGAAAGCAATAAGAGCTTGTTTACACTTGCTTCAAAATGTGACATTGGACACGCTTTTTTTTTTTCTTTAAAGCTAATCAAAGCTCATGTCACTAAATGAAATGTTAAGCTTGCAGCTCTGTTCACGCGTGTTTGCTTCGGTTCAAAAATTATACTCCATGTCGCTTTCTTGGTGCTTCAAAACCTCTACAGAGCCTCCACAGAAGTCTATGACAACGCTCGCTAACAGCACCTGCAGCTTTTGAGGGGCTTTTATTGAACTTTAGCTTTGCTTTGGAGGTATTGCAGGTATGAGATATCCCAGAATGCACTGGGAGACCAACAAGTGAACCAGAAAAACATCGGCAGTCATTTCCGATTTATGTGTATACGTTCTGGGAGTGTCTGGCGAAGACGTCACATCTGGTGCGCAACGTGGAGCAGCAGGAAGGTGAGCGGGGTCTGGACCGGAGCGGAGCAACTAGCAGATAACACATATCGTGAGCAATATGGGAACGCTGTGGCAGAAGGTGAGTGGGGACTAAAGAGAGTGGACTGAGCAGCAGAGAATCAGCAGAGGTGGGGGGGGGGGCAGTGTAGGAGAAACTAGCAGATGTCACATATGGTGCTCAGCATGGGAGCAATATAGCGGGAGGTGAGTGGGGACATGAGAGAGAGGAGGAACAGAAGAGCTGGGGGTTACTACTGAGGGGGGGGATCAGCATAGCTAAGGCTACTATTGACTGGGGGATCAGCAGAGCTGGGGGTACTACTGAGTGAGGGATCAGCAGAGCTGGGGGTACTACTGAGTGAGGGATCAGCAGAGCTGGGGGTACTACTGAGTGAGGGATCAGCAGAGCTGGGGGTACTACTGAGTGAGGGATCAGCAGAGCTGGGGGTTGCTACTGAGTGAGGGATCAGCAGAGCTTGGGGTTGCTACTGAGTGAGGGATCAGCAGAGCTCGGGGTTACTACTGAGGGATCAGCAGAGCTCGGGGGTACTACTGAGTGAGGGATCAGCAGAGCTGGGGGTACTACTGAGTGAGGGATCAGCAGAGCTGGGGGTACTACTGAGTGAGGGATCAGCAGAGCTGGGGGTACTACTGAGTGAGGGATCAGCAGAGCTGGGGGTACTACTGAGTGAGGGATAAGCAGAGCTGGGGGTACTACTGAGTGAGGGATAAGCAGAGCTGGGGGTACTACTGAGTGAGGGATCAGCAGAGCTGGGGGTACTACTGAGTGAGGGATCAGCAGAGCTGGGGGTACTAATGAGTGAGGGATCAGCAGAGCTGGGGGTACTAATGAGTGAGGGATCAGCAGAGCTGGGGGTACTACTGAGTGAGGGATCAGCAGAGCTGGGGGTACTACTGAGTGAGGGATCAGCAGAGCTGGGGGTACAACTGAGTGAGGGATCAGCAGAGCTGGGGGTACTACTGAGTGAGGGATCAGCAGAGCTGGGGGTACAACTGAGTGAGGGATCAGCAGAGCTGGGGGTACTACTGAGTGAGGGATCAGAGCTGGGGGTACTACTGAGTGAGGGATCAGAGCTGGGGGTACTACTGAGTGAGGGATCAGCAGAACTGGGGGTACTACTGAGTGAGGGATCAGAAAAGCTGGGGGGTAGTACTGAGGGATCAGTAGAGCTGGGGGTACTACTGAGCAGGGGATCTGCTGAGTGAGGGTACTAATAAGCTGGGGATCTGCTGAAAGTAGGTACCAATGCTGAACAGGGGTACTAAGGAGCTGAGGATCTGCTGAGTGAGGGTACTACTGAGCAAGAGTTCTACTTGGCCCCTTTAAAACAAATACAAAATCATCAGACACACAGGGCATCTGCCCAGCTTCATTAAAGCTTCAAAAAAGCATAAAAAATACATCAAAAAAGCATATTGAAGCGGTAGGAGCTTTAACGTATGAAGTCGAAGTGTAGATGAGCCCTAAGGATCTGGCGGAAGAATGGAAATATTTTTAGACTTTTCTTAGTCAAAAAAATAGAGAAAAAAAAAAAAAAAAGAGAAATATTGTTGGTGAACTCCGACTTGATGCAGTCTCTTCCACTCCAGGAAGGTGTCTGGAGGCCGAGTGACAGGTCCACTTTAAGCACACACCATTTGCTGATGGGAGGTGAGAGCGGACTCTCCCCAGAGTCGTGGTGTATTTTTAGCTCCGTACACAAACTATCCACTTATCCCCTTTCACCTCGTGCGATTCTCGTGGCTGGAAACTGCAGGAAAAGCGAGATCCCCGGAGGTGTGAAGCCGGCGATGGTTCGTACTCCGCAGGCAATAACGAGGATGCTCCACGAGCAAAACGACAGGTCTGAGACCCGGATTTAGGATGAAATACCAGAACGCACTGCGGAATCGCCAAGAGACGCCGAATCCGGCACTTCCCGGAGCTGGCGACGCATTCCGCGTTATAGGGAGACTTTATTCGCCAAGAATTCTCGGGCTGTTCAAAGAGAAGTCAAAACACCTGGGAGTTCCAGGGAAGATCATGAAAGGGAGACGGGAGGTGAAGTAGATTGCCGTGCCGGCTACACCAGCCTCTCGAAACCTCTTCTTACATGGAGGAGCCCTTCAAAGAACGGTCAAGTGTCACGGAACCCCGGCCAATAACTATTACATCTACAGCTCACATTTTATGAGTGTCAACAGTATGCGGCAACATAGGAATTCATGAAAGGAAAAAAAAAAGGATGCGGAGTACTGTGACACCCAAAGATACTCTATTCATGAAACCATATTAACACAGCGGGCACCAGATCGCGCTGCCGAGCGCACAGGCAGGGAATGCGGGTGGACGTTATAAACGGCCACCCGCTCCTGCACTGCTCCCGTCTGGCCGTTTATATACATGGGCCGGATGGGAGCAGTGCAGGAGCGGGTGGCCGTTTATAACAACCCCCGCATTCCCTGCCTGTGTGCGCTCGGCACCGTGATGTTGAACACCAATCGTTGTACGGGACCTCTGTGTGAGGTCCTGATTCATGTGATCACTGATTGGCCAATCAGTGATCACATGAATAGTAGTAAGCAAGATGTCACTTCCTGACATCATTGCTTACTACTAGTGAAATCTGTGAATGATCACAGAGATCACATGGTACAGGGCTATTCACAACAGCCTTGTACCATGTGACAAGCTGTGACCAATCACAGCTCACACAGTATTTCTCAATGGCTGCAGGAATAAATAGTGCCGATGCAGCTTCACTGGCTAAGCCTTGTGGCCTGGTAGCAAAAATTGCCCCAAAAGGCCAAGCGCAAAGGAGGAGTGCAGAAAAACAAGTGGTGACTTGACCCTGTGCTCATTCTTACAGGGAGGGTTTCCCAGGGCCATAGTGTTGCTAAGAGCACCACTGGGGTGACCAGCTCCCAGGGGGCACAGACACCGCAGGTTCTCTGCCTTCCCAGCCTAACCATTTAGCCCCTGTGCTGCCCCTCTTCTCATATATTCCAATTCTTTATAGACTTTGGGCTCATTCTTATTATGTTTGGGATCAACGCGTTTCATGGACTTGATCCACTTCTTCAGGAGCCATCACCATATTTTTTTCTTTTGAACTACTAATACAAATTAGTATTGTTGATGTGAATTAGGAAGATATCACACGTGTTAGATTTTGATAAACAATAAATTATCTATTTATTTCAGGTACTTATATATCGCCGTCAATTTACGCAGCACTTTACATATACATTGTACATTCACATCAGTCCCCGCCCCCGAGGTGCGTACAATCTAAGGTCCCTAACTCACATTCATACATACACATACTAGGGACAATTTAGACAGGATCCAATTCACCTACCAGCATGTCTTTGGAGTGTGCAAGGAAACCGGAGTACCCGGAGGAAATCCACGCAGACACAGGAAGAACATGCAAACTCCAAGCAGGTGGTGCCGTGGTTGGGATTAGAACCAATGACCCGAATACTGCCAGGTGGAATTGCTAACCATTTAGCCCCTGTGCTGCCCCTCTTCTCATATAATCCAATTCTTTATAGACTTTGGGCTCATTCTTTGTAGGTTTGGGCTCAACGCGTTTCATGGACTTGATCCACTTCTTCAGGAGCCATCACCATATTTAACTACGAATACAAATTAGTATTGTTGATGTGAAATAGGAAGATATTACATGTGTTAGATTTTGATAAACAATAAATTATCTATTTCAGGTACTTATACAGCGCCGTCAATTTACGCAGCGCTTTACATATATATTGTACATTCACATCAGTCCCCGCCCCCGAGGAGCGTACAATCTAAGGTCCCTAACTCACATTCATATACTAGGACCGATTTAGACAGAAGCCAGTTAACCTACCACATGTCTTTGGAGTGTGGGAGGAAACAAGAGTAGACCGCAGCCAATTAACCTACCAGCATGTCTTTGGCGTGTGGGAGGAAACCAGAGAAAACCTAGGGAGGCACAGGGAGAACATGCAAACTCCAGGCAGGTGGTGCCGAGGTTGGGTTTCGAACCTACAACTCTAGTGCTGCCAGGTGGAAGTGCTAACCACTTAGTCACTGAACTGCCCATAAATAATGTTTTTTTCTTTTTACTGATGCTGTGCCTAAAAAGTCCCCATTTTCAGGTCTTTCTCTATTTAAAAATATACATTATAAGGGATGTGGCACAAACATATATTTTAACACTGTTAATTATGCAAATAGCAAAATGCCTTGATGGGCAGATGTCAGTCTGGAGGAATGGGCGGCTGTATTTGCATGCGCATGTGATGCTGAACCCCTGACTGGAAAAACTGAAATCCAATGAATGAAAGGGGTGGACCAGGGACAGTCAGGAGGAAGAAAAGGCTCTGACTTGCTGCAGCTTCTAATGCACGTTATGAGCAGCTCACAGTGTGCAGTGACATCAGACGAAGCCATTTCAATCCAGGAGAGGGGCCGGCACAACTCAGAATGGCAGTTCTGTGCCGCCCTATAGCAGAAATACTGCTACAGGGTGGCACAGGTGCGCAAAATCACATTTATATATATATATATATATATATATATATATATATATATATATATACACACATACACACACACATATATATATATATATATATATATATATACATACATACATACATATATACACACACACACATATATATATATATATATATATATATATACACACACACACATACACGATTTTGCAGTCCTGGGTAAGAGACACGCCAGCCCTACCCGCGCCGCCATTAACGGCCTCGGCTGTCAATCACCGGGTCCCGGCTGGAGATTACTCACCGGCACCCGATGACAATCGAGTATCTCTACCGGGGGAGAGACCTGTATGTAAACAATACAGATCTCTCCCCCTCAGCTCCTGCACACTGCTTTGTATGGCTCTGCATAGCAGAGCCATACAAAGCAATGTTCTTACAGTGAAGCTCATACACAGCCCCCATAGTGAAACAGCACACAGTTAACCCTTTGATCGCCCCGATGTCAACCCCTTCCTGCCCAGTGCCATTAGTACAGTGTCAGTGCTTTTTATTAACACCGATTACTGTATTGGTGTCACTGGGGATGTCAGTGACACCAAGTCAGTTCCCCCCCCAGTGTAAGAATGCCTGTTATAAGTTGCAGATCGCCACCATTACTAGTAAAAATAAAAAATAAAATAAAAAAATCCCAGTATAAATACCGCCATTTGTAAACGCTATAACTTTCACATAAACCAATTAATTTACACATTATGGAAATTTTTTTTTTTAGCAAACACGTCGCTGAATACATTTCGGACTAAATTTATGACGAAATTTGATTTTTAATTTTTTTTTTACTGGACATGTTTAATAGCAAAAAGTCAAAAATATCGTTTTTTTTCCCTCAAAATTGTCGGTCTTTTCTTATTTATAGTACAAAAAAATAAAACCGCACAGGCGGTCAAATACCACCGTAAGAAAGCTTTATTTGTGGGGAAAAAAAGGACGAAAATTTAATTTGGGTGCAGCGCTGCATGACCGCGCAACTGTCAGTTAAAGTAACGCAGCGCCATATCGCAAACAATGGCCTGGTCAAAATGGTGGGGGGTGGGGGGGGGGGGGTTAAATCCTCTGGAGGGCAAAACATTCTCCTTTTTATTGCTTTAACAAGCGATTATGGAACGCATCTGCTGTGTAAAGACAAACGTACATGGGATTGGATGTTGTATCGGCTGTAGAATGGCTCCGCCTATAAAACACATTTCTATCGCTCAATAAGATGTAGATGAATACAGACGGCGCACTGACGAAAAATAAAAACGCGTAAAACAAACGACTCCCCGGACAGAAATTCCAGCGGCTGAGTTATAACAAGAAAAACAAATCTGTTTATTGCAGAGAACAAAAAAATCTAAATGCATCCTTGACTTTACTTTATAAGATGGAATTAGAGGCAATAACCTCGTACTATTTATTATTATTATACAGAACCACAAAAACAAAATAAAGAATTGTATTGCAACAACGTTATGCCGCTAATGCATGAATACCGCTACTGACGGCGCTCGGCATGTGAAATCCTTTCATATCTTTTATTTAGAGGTTTCTCCATGTTTGCATACAGATCAGTCTGTTCAACCAACGGGACCATGATGGGGGTTATGGCAATCGACAACACTGCTAAACATGATGGGGCACAATTCCACCCAATGACTCCCAAGGATGGGGCAAAATTCCTCCCAATGACACAAAAGATGGGGCACAATTCCTCCCAATGACTCCCAAGGATGGGGCACAATTCCTTCCAATGACTCCCAACAATGGGGCACACTTCCTCTCACTGACTCCCAATGAAGGGGCACACTTCCTCCCAATGACTCCCAACAATGGGGCACAATTCCTCCCAATTACTCCCAACGATGGGGTACAATTCCTCCCAATGACTTCCAACGATGGGGTACAATTCCTCCCAAATGATGCGGCACACTTCCTCCCAATGACACAAAAGATGGGGCACAATTCCTCCCAATGACTCCTAGCGATGGGGCACAATTCCTCCCAATGACTCCTAGCGATGGGGCACAATTCCTCCCAATGACTCCTAGCGATGGGGCACACTTCCTCCCAATGACTCCCAACTATGGGGCACACTTCCTCCCAATGACTCCCAACTATGGGGCACACTTCCTCCCAATGACTCCCAACTATGGGGCACAATTCCTCCCAATGACTCCCAACGATGGGGCCCATTTTCTCCTAATGATGGGGCACAATTCCTCCCAATGATAAGGGACAATTGCTCCCAATGACTCCCAAAGATGGGGCACGCTTCCTCCCAATGTCTCCCAACGATGGGGCACATTTCCTCCCAATGACTCCCAACGATGGGGCACACTTCCTCCCAATGACTCCCAACGATGGGGCACACTTCCTCCCAATGACTCCCAATGATGGGGCACAATTCTTCCCTATAACTCCCAATGATGGGGCACAATTCCCCAGCCTCCTGATCACCACCATACCCCATACCAACACCCTGATCACTGCCATACCCCATAACAACACCCTGATCAACACCATACACCAAACAAGCCTCCTGATCACCATCATACACCAAACAAGCCTCCTGATCACCATCATACACCATACCAGCATCCTGATCACCACCATACCCCATACCAGCGTCCTGATCACCACCATACCCCATACGAGCGTCCTGATTACTGCCATACCAGCGCCCTGATCTCCGCCATACACCATACCAGCGTCCTGATCACCATCATACACCATACCAGCGTCCTGATCACCATCATACACCATACCAGCATCATGATCACCATCATACACCATACCAGCATCCTGATCACCGCCATACCAGCGTCCTGATCACCGCCATACCCCATACCAGCGTCCTGATCACCGCCATAAACCATACCAGCGTCCTGATCACCGCCATAACCCATACCAGCGTCCTGATCAAGGCCATACACCATACCAGCGTCCTGATTACCGCCATACCCCATACCAGCGTCCTGATCACCGCCATACCCCATACCAGCGTCCAGATCTCCGCCATACCCCATACCAGCGTCCTGATCTCCACCATACACCACACCAGCATCCTGATCACCGACATACCCCGTACCAGCATCCTGATCGCCACCATACTAGCGTCCTGATCACCGCCATACCCCATACCAGCGTCCTGATCACCGCTATACCCCATACCAGCGTCCTGATCACCGCCATACCAGCGTCCTGATCTCCGCCATACCAGCGTCCTGATCTCCGCCATACACCATACCAGCGTCCTGATCACCGCCATACCCCATACCAGCGTCCTGATCACCGCCATACCCCATACCAGCGTCCTGATCACCGCCATACCCCATACCAGCGTCCTGATCACCGCCGTACCCCATACCAGCGTCCTAATAACCGCCATACACCATACCAGCGTCCTGATCACCGCCATACCGCATACCAACATCCTGATCACCGCCATACCAGCATCATGATCACCACCATACCTCATACTAACACCCTGATGACTGCCATACACCATACCAGATGTGGCCTTTTGCTTGCTTTTATGCAGCCCTTGGGGCACGATTTCATCCACTGATACCAACAATGAGGCATAATTTCACCTGCTAACACCAATGAAGTGGCACAATTCCTCCCAATGACTCCCAACGATGGGGCACTATTCCTCCCAATGACTCCCAACGATGGGGCACTCTTCCTCCCAATGACTCCCAATGATGGGGCACTCTTCCTCCCAATGACTCCCAATGATGGGGCACAATTCCTCCCAATGGCACAAAGGATGGGGCACAATTCCTCCGAATGACTACCAGCGATGGGGAACAATTACTCCCAATAATGGGACATAATTCCTCCCAATGACTCTCAACGATGGGGCACAATTCCTCCCAATGACTGCCAACGATGGGGCACAATTTTCCCAATGACTGCCAACAATGGGGCACAATTCCTCCCAATGACTCCCAATGATGGGGCACAATTCCTCCCAACCATGCACCATAACAGCCTCCTGATCACTGCCATACTCCATACAAGCCAACTGATCACCACCATACACCATACCAACACCCTGATCACCGCCATACCCCATACCCTGATCACCACCATACCCCATACCAGCATTCTGATAATCGCCATACACCATACCAGCGTCCTGATCACCACATATGTCATACCAGCATCCTGATCAACACCATACCCCATACCATCGTTCTGATCACTAACATACCAATGTTTTGATCACCGCCATACCCTATACCAGCGTCCTGATCACAGCCATACCTCATAACAGCATCCTGGCTACTGCCATACCACCATCCTGATCACTGCCATACCCCATACCAGAATCCAGATCACCGCCATACTTCATACCAGCATCCTGATCAAGGCCAAACACTATACCAACACCCTGATCACCACCATACCAGCATCCTGATGACCACCGTACTGCATACCAGCGCCCTGACTCACCACCATACCCCATACCAGCGTCCTGATCACCGCCATACACCATACCAGCATCCTGATCACCCCATATGTCATACCAGTGACCTGATCACCGCTATACCCCATACCAGCATTCTGATCACTACCATACACCATACCAGATGTTTTGATCACATCATCCAGCGTCCTGATCACAGCCATACCTATACCAGCGTCCTGATCACCACCATACCCCATACCAGAGCCCTGATCACCGCCATACCCCATACCAGCGTCCTGATCACCCCATATGTCATACCAGTGACCTGATCACCGCTATACCCATACCAGCATTCTGATCACTACCTTACGCTACCATACCAATGTTTTGATTACATCATACCCCATAACAGAGTCTTGATCACTGCTATACCAGCATCCTGATAACCACCATACCTCATGTAAATGTCCTGATCAGACCCGTAACCCATACCAGCATCCTGGTCACGCCCATACACTATACCAGCGCCCTGATCACCGCCATACACCATACCAGCGCCCTGATCACCGCCATACACCATACCAGCGTACTGATCACCCCCATACCAGATACCATCATCCTGATCACCGCCATACTCCATACCAGCGCCCTGATCACCGCCATACACCATACCAGCGTCCTGATCACCCCCATACACTATACCAGCGTCCTGATCACCCCCATACACTATACCAGCGCCCTGATAACCGCCATACACTATACCAGCGCCCTGATAACCGCCATACACTATACCAGCGCCCTGATAACTGCCATACACTATACCAGCATCCTGATCCCTGCCATACCCCATACCATTATCCTGATGACCGCCATACCATCATCCTGATCACCGCCATACCCCATACCAGCATTCTGATCACCTCCATACACCATACCAGCATCCTGATCACCACCATACCCCATAATAGTGTCCTGATCACCGCCATACCCCATACCAGTGTCCTGATCACCGCCATACCCCATACCAACATCCTGATCACCACCATACCCCATACCAGCATCATGATCACCACCATACCCCATACCAGCGTCCTGATCACCACCATACCCCATACCAGCGTCCTGATCACCACCATACCCCATACCAGCGTCCTGATCACCACCATACCCCATACCAGCATCCTGATCACCACCATACCCCATACCAGTGTCCTGATCACCACCATACCCCATACCAGTGTCCTGATCACCACCATACCCCATACCAGCGTCCTGATCACCACCATACCAGCGTCCTGATCACCACCATACCCCATACCAGTGTCCTGATCACCCCCATACCCCATACCAGTGTCCTGATCACCACCATACCCCATACCAGTGTCCTGATCACCCCCATACCCCATACCAGTGTCCTGATCACCACCATACCCCATACCAGCGTCCGGCATTTTAGGATCTCAACTGATCTATTTTCATATATATATATCCCATAGTTTGTAGATTCTATATAATTCACACAAACGAAATAATATAAACTGTTTTGGGTTATTTTTACCCCCAAAATGTAGCACAATACATTTTGGCTTAAATTTATGAAGAAAAATTATCTATTTGCAAATTTTTAAAAACAAAAATTAAGCAAAAAATATTTTTGTTTTCTAAATTTTCTGTATTTTGTCATGTATATAGCAAAACATAAAAAACCCCAGTGGTGGCCAATGTCATACGGGTACAGTGTTGCATGACTGAGTAATTGCCACTCAAAGTGTGATAGCGCTGAAAGCTGAAAATTGACCTGTTCTGGAAGGGGGGTGAAAATAAAAAATGCTAGTGTGCATGGAGCCTTAGGCTGGCCATACATTATTACAACACCCTGATCACCACCATACCAGCATCCTGATGACCACCGTACTGCATACCAGCGCCCTGACTCACCACCATACCCCATACCAGCGTCCTGATCACCGCCATACACCATACCAGCATCCTGATCACCCCATATGTCATACCAGTGACCTGATCACCGCTATACCCCATACCAGCATTCTGATCACTACCATACACCATACCAGATGTTTTGATCACATCATCCAGCGTCCTGATCACAGCCATACCTATACCAGCGTCCTGATCACCACCATACCCCATACCAGCATCCTGATCACTACCATACCCCATACCAGCGTCCTGATCACCACCATACCCCATACCAGCGTCCTGATCACCACCATACCCCCATACCAGCGTCCTGATCACCGCCATACCCCATACCAGCGTCCTGATCACCACCATACCCCATACCAGCGTCCTGATCACCACCATACCCCATACCAGCGTCCTGATCACCACCATACCCCATACCAGTGTCCTGATCACCACCATACCCCATACCAGCGTCCTGATCACCGCCATACCCCATACCAGCGTCCTGATCACCACCATACCCCATACCAGCGTCCTGATCACCACCATACCCCATACCAGCATCCTGATCACCACCATACCCCAAACCAGCATCCTGATCACCACCATACCCCATACCAGCATCCTGATCACCACCATACCCCATACCAGCATCCTGATCACCACCATACCAGCGTCCTGATCACCACCATACACCATACCAGTGTCCTGATCACCCCCATACCCGCGTCCTGATCACCACCATACCCCATACCAGTGTCCTGATCACCCCCATACCCCATACCAGTGTCCTGATCACCCCCATACCCCATACCAGTGTCCTGATCACCACCATACCAGCGTCCTGATCACCACCATACCCCATACCAGTGTCCTGATCACCACCATACCCCATACCAGTGTCCTGATCACCACCATACCCCATACCAGTGTCCTGATCACCACCATACCCCATACCAGCATCCTGATCACCACCATACCCCATACCAGCATCCTGATCACCACCATACCCCATACCAGCATCCTGATCACCACCATACCCCATACCAGCATCCTGATCACCACCATACCAGCGTCCTGATCACCACCATACACCATACCAGTGTCCTGATCACCCCCATACCCGCGTCCTGATCACCACCATACCCCATACCAGTGTCCTGATCACCCCCATACCCCATACCAGTGTCCTGATCACCACCATACCCCATACCAGTGTCCTGATCACCACCATACCAGCGTCCTGATCACCACCATACCCCATACCAGCGTCCTGATCACCACCATACCCCATACCAGTGTCCTGATCACCACCATACCCCATACCAGCGTCCTGATCACCACCATACCCCATACCAGTGTCCTGATCACCCCCATACCAGTGTCCTGATCACCACCATACCCCATACCAGCGTCCGGCATTTTAGGATCTCAACTGATCTATTTTCATATATATATATCCCATAGTTTGTAGATTCTATATAATTCACACAAACGAAATAATATAAACTGTTTTGGGTTATTTTTACCCCCAAAATGTAGCACAATACATTTTGGCTTAAATTTATGAAGAAAAATTATCTATTTGCAAATTTTTAAAAACAAAAATTAAGCAAAAAATATTTTTGTTTTCTAAATTTTCTGTATTTTGTCACGTATATAGCAAAACATAAAAAACCCCAGTGGTGGCCAATGTCATACGGGTACAGTGTTGCATGACTGAGTAATTGCCACTCAAAGTGTGATAGCGCTGAAAGCTGAAAATTGACCTGGTCTGGAAGGGGGGTGAAAATAAAAAATGCTAGTGTGCATGGAGCCTTAGGCTGGCCATACATTATTACATTTTCCTGAGATTTTTCCTTTAGATTTACAAAAAACCATATAATAGGAGGTCAAACCCAAACACTTTCAGTCGTATCCAATTAGGCAGGCCCTTAGTTGAAGGTAAATCTAAAGGAAATTGGACAGAAAATTGGAAGAAAATTGTAAAGTGTATGGCCAGCCTTAGGCAACTTTCACACTTGTGCGACTTCGAAATTGCACGATTTTCATTGCAACTTTACAATGCAACTCTGAATGTGTGCGACTTCGGTGCCACTTCGGCTTTGACCAAGGATGATTGCTTGTGCTCTACAAAGTCGCACACAAGTCACATGTCTATCATTCAGGTGCGACTTTCATGTGACTTTGGAGGGTTTATAGTCTATGGCCCTCAAGTCGAATGGAAATAGGACAAAAGTAGTGCAGGAACTACTTTCAATTTCTCACTTTTAGATATGAATGGAACTCATTGGGGAAACAAGAGGTGCCACTTGTCATGCGACTTTGTACCCCAAAGTCACACGACCAGTCGCACACGTGTGAATGGGCTCTTAGAGTTCTCTGCAGAGGCGAGACGGCGAATGTGACCTGGGCCACCAATGTGACGGAGAGCCCCTTTAGCTGAATGCAAAGCTCTACAAGACTCTCTTCAGAAGCCGATAACCCTCTGATATGGACATTTCTGACCCGTGCCAGCAACGCAGGGTGGGGGGGATATCCCTCGAAGAGATATCATTTATAAACATTTGTTCACATCACAAGAACATTTTCTGCAATTCCATCACCGACAAGGACAGACGACAGTTCAGAGCAATGACCCCCAGACAGTGGCTTTGGAGTCTCAAGTTGTCCTCATCTCTAACAAATGTTGCCCAAGCAGCTGTCCGGCATGTGTGCAGCTACAGGGTGTGAACTCCTGCCACGCCATGACAGCCCCACACACACATAGAGGAATGACATGCGCTGATGAAAGCTTGGAGTACCAAACCACAAACTCCTCTGATCTCCCGCTCCGCTAGATGCCTGCTCAGGTGAGTGACAACACCGCTCAGACTCTGTGTCACTGCCCCGCCTCCTTGGACTTCAAGCGACTATCATCACATTGGTCGTCTCAAGTCCGCTGGGATCTTTGTTAGCCGTTAGGTGACTTCAAATGAAGCTGTGCTTTACCTGCACAAGCAACAGGTACACTTGAAGTGGTTGTAAACCTCAGACGTGAAATATGAACAAAGCACATCCCTCTACAGTGTGCACTTTTCTCAATCCAGAGCACTAAGTGTCATTTCTGTCTGCTGCCTCCTGACAAGTTTTCCTGACACCAAGAGATAAAAAGTGACAGGGGAGGGAGCTCCAGCACACAGCCTGTGATTGACAGCCTCAGCTCTGTTCCTGCGTGCAGGGGCGGTGTGTCCCTTCCCCTCCAATCAGCTCTCACTGAGCTCTGCATAGTGTAACTTCAGCTCCCCGCCCCCTGCCTTGATGACCAATGATGGACAGAATGTCACCCTTACAGACGGCCACAAATTTCATTGGTGCCACGCAGTTGGCTCTGCCAGGCAGCGTTGATGCCACGATTGAAACCTCAGACATGAAATATGAACAAAGCACATCCCTCTATAGTGTGTACGTTTCTCAATCCAGAGCACTAAGTGTCATTTCTGTCTGCTGCCTCCTGACAAGTTTTCCTGACACCGAGATAAAAAATGACAGGGGAGGGAGCTCCAGCACACAGCCTGTGATTGACAGGCTCAGCTCTGTTCCTGCGTGCAGGGGCGATGTATCCCTTCCCTCCAATCAGCTCTCACTGAGCTCTGCATAGTGTAACTTCAGCTCCCCGCCCCCTGCTTTGATGACCAATGGTGGAAAGAATGTCCTCCTTACAGTGGTGGACAGAATGTCACCCTTACAGACGGCCACAAATTTCATTGGTGCCACGCAGTTGGCTCTGCCAAGCGGCGTTGGTGCCACGATTGAAACCTCAGACATGAAATATGAATAAAGCACATCCCTCTATAGTGTGCACTTTTCTCAATTCAGAGCACTAAGTGTCATTTCTGTCTGCTGCCTCCTTCCTCTGCTATCAGCATGAGCCACGTCTGACAAGTTTTCCTGACACAAAGAGATAAGTGACAGGGGAGGGAGCTCCAGCACACAGCCTGTGATTGACAGCCTCAGCTCTGTTCCTGTGTGCAGGGGCGGTGTGTCCCTTCCCTCCAATCAGCTCTCACTGAGCTCAGCATAGTGTAACTGCAGCTCCCCGTGCCCCTGCCTTGATGACCAATGGTGGAAAGTATGCCCTCCTCCTTACACTGGTGGGCAGAATGTCACCCTTACAGATGGCCACAAATTTCAGTGGTGCCATGCAGTTGGCTCTGCCAAGCGGCGTTGATGCCACGATTATGTAGGCACCATTAAATGGGAGGTCATTCATCCAAAGCTCAAGGAGCCCCTAGAAACCTCTATAGGAACCCAAGGACTCCATGGAACTCTGGTTAAGAATAGATAGAAAAGATCACAAAATAACTTCATTCATTTTGAAACAATATAGAAGTAAACTACTGAAGTATTTTTATAAATTTCCTGGCGCTGCCAATCAATAATCCTTTAGATTCCAATTTGTTATAATAGGGGGTGACCGAGATCAGGGATATTTGCTGCGCAGAGTATAATACACACCAACATGGTAAACAACACATTATGAACATAATAAGCAAAAAACAATATAAAATAATGTCTAACAGTTCACACAACAGAGGTCAGGTCATATGGGCTGAGGGGCCATGGCCATCACAGTAAGGGGATAGTGGACAGTGACCGCCCAGAAAAATGGGAGGGCAGTTGACAAGTCTTCAGGGTTAGGGGACTGTTGGTGGTGTATGTCCAGGAAAATAGGTGGGCAGCTCATGACAAGTCTTCACGGTAAGGGGATTATTGGTGGAGTACTTCCAGGGCAATGGGTGGGCAGTTGATGACAAGTGTTCACAGTAAAGGGTATTATTAGTGGGGTATGTCCAGGGAAATGGACAGTTGACAAGTCTTCACAGTAAGGGGATTATTGGTGGTGTATGTCCAGAAAAATGGGAGGGCAGTTGAAAAGTCTTCACAGCTAAGGGACGGTTGGTGGAGTATGTCCAGGAAAATGGGTGGGCGGTTGACAAGTCTTCACGGTAAGGGGATTATTGGTGGAGTACGTCCAGGGCAATGGCTGGGCAGTTGATGACAAGTCTTCACGGTAAGGGAATTATTGGTGGATTACTTCCAGGGCAATGGGTGGGCAGTTGATGACAAGTGTTCACAGTAAAGGGGATTATTGGTGGAGTATGTCCAGGGAAATGGGAGGGCAGTTGACAAGTCTTCACAGCTAGGGGACGGTTGGTGGAGTATGTCCAGGAAAATGGGTGGGCGGTTGACGACAAGTCTTCACAGTAAGGGGATTATTGGTGGTGTATGTCCAGGGCAATGGCTGGGCAGTTGATGACAAGTCTTCACGGTAAGGGAATTATTGGTGGATTACTTCCAGGGCAATGTGTGGGCAGCTGACGACAAGTGTTCACAGTAAAGGGGATTATTGGTGGTGTATGTCCAGGAAAATGGGTGGGCGATTGACGACAAGTCTGCACGGTAAGGGGATTATTGGTGGTGTATGTCCAGGAAAATGGATGGGCGGTTGCTGACAAGTCTGTACGGTAAGAGGATTATTGGTGGAGTACGTCCAGGGCAATGGATGGGCGGTTGCTGACAAGTCTTCACGGTAAAGGGATTAATGGTGGAGTATGTCCAGGGCAATGGGTGGGCAGTTGACAACACGTCTTCATGGTAAGGGGATTATTGGTGGTGTATGTCCAGAAAAATGGGAGGGAAGTTGAAAAGTCTTCACGGCTATGGGACTGTTGGTGGTGTATGTCCAGGAAAATGGGTTTACGGCAAGTCTTCACTGCAATTATCACGGGACTATTGGTGGAGTATTTCCAGGGCAATGGTGGGCTTCACTGTAAGGGGATTATTGGAGGAGTATGTAGAGGTAATTTGGCAAATGGTTGGTGACAAGTCTTCACAGTAGGGGATTATTGGTGTTGTAGGGCCAGGGAAGTGGACAGGCGGTTGATGACAAGTCTTCAAAGAGGATAGTTGGTGTTGTATGACCATGGAAATCGGCGGGTGGTTGATGAAAAGTCTTCAAGGTAAGGGGGTTATTGGTGTTGTATATCCAGGGAAATGGGTGGGCAAGTGGCGACAAGTATCCCCCCTCTTCACCAGTGACAGGAGAGGTGGTAGCAATGGTAAACATGCCATCTGCTACACAGTGTACAGAGACTGGCACTCTGGCCTGTCTCTGTACACAAAGTTGGAGTTGGTTTTAATTAGCTTTAGTTTCGTTACCTATGTTCTGGAGGTAATTTCTTTAAAACTGGTTGTTTTTGAATTTTCTAAAACTGGCGCTATGAATAACTACCGCATGCGTCAATAAAGCTACTGAAACTGGTAGCAGGACTTTTTGAATTAGGAGGGGGCCATATCACCAGAAAAGTGTCGCTAGAGCTTAAAGTAAAACTAATGGCAAAACTTTTTTTTTTTTCATTTTGGAAAGAGTAAGAGACAGTTATAATCCCCTGACAGATTTTTTTTTTCGCCATTTGTGCCCCATTTCTGAGATTTCCCTTTAGTTCCTGTCCCATAGTCACAACAGGAAGTGAGAAGAAATCCCTGCAAATTAAGGGAATCCCTAGGGGAACCCAAGGTCACCAGAACTAGTGTCCATCATTGGAAGATTCCCCTTCTGTTACCTTTCTGGGGACTACCCACAATTTGGGATTTTCTTTACTTTCACTTTTAATGATAATGGTAAGCAGGATTAATAGAGAGGATGGGGGTCAGGGGTCTCAGACAGCAATAAAAACTGGAAGGGGTTTTGCCTATAGTTATACCAAATTTCACTGAAGCCCACCGATAGTCAGATATCTAGGCCTTTAAAGGAAACATGTTCGGAGAGACTCATTCCCCAAATCCAAAGAGCTCTAGTTTATACAAGCGACTGCCATTGGTGAGGAAATTTAACATACCCTTGCTGTAAAAAAACAGGTAATATCGCCATAACTGACACCAAGGTTGGTAACAATTTAAAAAAATAGAAAGCCCTGCCCGGCACTAGGATGTTACACCTTTGGCCCAGATTAGCTGCCATGTTGTGGTGGTGGCTCTTCATGGTCCTGGGGTGTCCTGGTGTAAAAGCCAAACCAGACGGAATGTCTGTGGAGGTTCACATTTATCCAGGTCATGGTATATCTAGCAGTAGTTGCTCACATTCAACTGGACTTGTCCTGTAATGTTAACGATGCTCTGTAGCTTCTCCAAGCAACTCTTACTTCCAATGAGCATCAAGAACATAAACCGTGCATTTCCTGAGCATTGCCCAAGCATTCACACAGGTAGTACGGGCACATGCATCTGACCACCGTGGTATGTGCAGATGTAGATTGTGTAACAGCAGGACAGGAGGAGGGAAAGTTATAGAACCACTTTGTTCCAGTTGCATAACCCATCCTTGGTGGCCAATGAGTGTCTGCATAGGTGTTAATCCTTCCAGTCGCATGGTTGAAGGTGCTCTCAATACACCAGGATAGAGATGTTAATCTAATCACTGTGCTAGGTGTAGATGTAGATTGTCCAAGAAGATAGGAGGTAGGAAAATTGTGGAACCACCTTGTTCTAGTCATATAACCCATCCTTGGTGGCCAATGGGTGTCTGCATAGGTGTTAATCCTTCCAGTCGTGTGGTTGAAGGTGCTCTCAATACACCAGGGAAGAGATGTTAATCTAATCACCGTGGTAGGTGTAGACTGTCCAAGAAGAGGATAGGAAAGTTGTGGAACCACCTTATTCCAGTCATATAACCCATCCTTGGTGTTCAAGTCTGCATATGTGATAATCCTTTGAGTCACATGGTTGAAGGTATTCTCAGATTGCCAGGGCAGAGATATTCAAGCAGCATTATATGTGGAATCATGCATCTGATCACCGTAGTATGTGTAGATGTAGATTGTACAACAGCAGGACAGGAGGAGGGAAAGTTATAGAACCACCTTGTTCCAGTTACATAACCCATCCTTGGTGGCCAATGAGTGTCTGCATAGGTGTTAATCCTTCCAGTCGCATGGTTGAAGGTGCTCTAAATGTGCCAGAGTAGAGATGTTAATCTAATCACTGTGGTAGGTGTAGATGTAAATTGTCCAAGAAGATAGGCGGTAGGAAAGTTGTGGGACCACCTTGCTCCAGTCATATAACCCATCCTTGGTGTTCGAGTCTGCATAGGTGATAATCTTTTGAGTCACATGGTTGAAGGTATTCTCGGATTCTCAGGGTAGAGATGTTCAAGCAGCATTATATGTGAAATCATGCATCTGATCACCGTGGTATGTGTAGATGTAGATTGTGCAACAGCAGGACAGGAGGAGGGAAAGTTATAGAACCACCTTGTTCCAGTTATATAACCCATCCTTGGTGGCCAATGAGTGTCTGCATAGGTGTTAATCCTTCCAGTCGCATGGTTGAAGGTGTTCTCAATACACCAGGGTAGAGATGTTAATCTAATCACCGTGGTATGTGTAGATTGTCCAAGAAGATAGGAGGTAGGAAAATTATAGAACCCCCTTGTTCCAGTTACATAACCCATCCTTGGTGGCCAATGAGTGTCTGCATAGGTGTTAATCCTTGCAGTCATGTGGTTGAAGGTGCTCTCAATACACCAGGATAGAGATGTTAATCTAATCACTGTGGTAAGTGTAGATTGTCCAAGAAGATAGGAGGTAGGAAAATTATAGAACCCCCTTGTTCCAGTTACATAACCCATCCTTGGTGGCCAATGAGTGTCTGCATAGGTGTTAATCCTTGCAGTCATGTGGTTGAAGGTGCTCTCAATACACCAGGATAGAGATGTTAATCTAATCACTGTGGTAAGTGTAGATGTAAATTATTCAAGAAGATAGGAAAGTCGTGGGACCACCTTGTTCCAGTCATATAACCCATCCTTGGTGTTCGAGTCTGCATAAGTGATAATCCTTTCAGTCACATGGTTGAAGGTATTCTCAGATTGCCAGGGTAGAGATGTTCAAGCAGCATTATATGTGGAATCATGCATCTGATCACTGTAGTATGTTTAGATGTAGATTGTACAACAGCAGGATAGGAGAAGGGAAAGTTATAGAACCACCTTGTTCCAGTTACATAACCCATCCTTGGTGGCCAATGTGTGTCTGCATAGGTGTTAATCCTTCCAGTCGCATGGTTGAAGGTGTGCTCAATACACCAGGGTAGAGATGTTAATATAATCACCGTGGTATGTGTAGATTGTCCAAGAAGATAGGAGGTAGGAAAGTTGTGGAACCACCTTGTTCCAGTCATATAACCCATTCTTGGTGTTTGAGGAGTCTGCATAGGTGTTAATCCTTCCAATCGTGCGGTCGAAGGTGTTCTCAATATGCCAGTATAGAGATGACAATCTAATCACCGTGGTAGGTGTAGATGTAGATTGTCCAAGAAGAGGATAGGAAAGTTGTGGGACCACCTTGCTCCAGTCAGATAACCCATCCTTGGTGTTCGAGTCTGCATAGGTGTTAATCCTTCCAGTCGCATGGTTGAAGGTGCTCTCAATACACCAGGGTAGAGCTGTTAATCGAATCACTGTGGTATGTGTAGATTGTCCAAGAAGAGGATAGGAGGTAGAAAAGTCATGGAACCACTTTGTTTCAGTCATATAACCCATCCTTGGTGTTCGAGTCTGCATAGGTGATAATCCTTTGAGTCGCATGGTTGAAGGTATTCTCAGATTGCCAGGGTGGAGATGTTCAAGCAGCATTATATGTAGAAAACCGCCGGTGTCTTCGAAGGCTGCCATGGCCGCTCAGGGAAGGCTGCCATGGCCGCTCAGGGAAGGCTGCCATGGCCGCTCAGGGAAGGCTGCCATGGCCGCTCAGGGAAGGCTGCTCCAGTTTGATGTAGAGGTTTTGGACTGACAAATACTACCCAACCAGGCAGCCATCAATACCTGCCTTCTGCACTCAAAGATACCCCACAGGCTCCTCACTGCATCCGAACTCTACCATAACGGTGGAATTCTTGAGACCAGGCGTATTTTTGAGCGTCTTTTTGGACAGATTTGCAAATATTATAGACATTTTTTTTCCATTATGGCCGTTTTGCTGTGGCCAATAGAATCAGATATAGCTGCTGTTTGAGCTGAGAAAACATCTGAAAAAGAGCTTGGAAAAAAAAATGCCTGAATAAATGCTCATCGCCACTGTTCAGGTGTTTTTCATTCAAGTCTATGGAGGACAAACGCTCAGATCTGCCTGAAAAGTAGCGCAAGCACTTTTCTGACTGGCGGGCGTTCTGCTACAGGCGACAGAACGCTCAAGTGTGAACAGGGACCATTGGGATTTTACTTGTTGAGCGTTTCTTTGAGTCGAGATGAAAAATGCTCAAGCGTGAACGGGGGAGGGGGCTGTCTAAGGCCTCTTGCACACGGTACTGATTTTTGAGCATTTCTGGACGTAAATGTCAGACGTTTGTTTTGCGCAGATTTTCATTCACGTGTACAATATATTCCTATGCAAAATCCATGAATATTTATGCTCATATGAACGTATTTCGGTGCAAAATACTGACCGAGAACGCAGATTTTTCCTTTTTTTTTTCAACTGAAGAATACGCTGCGCTTGTTTACACGCTTGTGTGTACAGGTACATTGTAAACAATGGGCTGCATTTTAGATCAGTGAAAAAAAAAAAAAAGCCTAATGCCGGTCATACATAGTTCAAATTCCGAACGATTTTCATCCGAATATCGAAAACGATGTTCGCTTGGTAGTCCGAAGGCGCCATCAATGATTTCGAAAATTGGCCGACCGAGTCATAAAGTTTTCCCCATATAACAGGAAAACTTCTGTCCCTTCCAGGAAAAACGATCGTACGATTTTCGGAAAAACGATCGTACGATTTGACCATCGAGTCGAAAATCGATCTTTATTCACCAATTTTCCAACATCTCCGATCACCGAAAAGGGGAGGAGCCAAAAAAAAAAAAAAAAAAAAATCGGACGGTGCCATTGACCCACTAACAGAGCGAAAATCGGCCAACCAAGTCCTAAAGTTCACCCCATATAACAGGCGAAACTTCCGTTCCTTCCAGGTCGCGGCTCATGGCGCAGATTGTTTTCGGAAAAACGATCGTACGATTTGACCATCACTGAGTCGCAGATCGGTCGATTTTCATGAATTTTCCAACATGTCCGATCACCGAAAAGGGGAGGAGCCACGAAAATCAGCCGGTGCCATCGACCCCACTAACAGAGCGAAAATCGGCCGATTATTCTTGGGTCCAATTTTCAGACATTAAAAAAAAAAAAAAAAAAAAAGTCGAATTTCGACCCATGTATGGCCGGCCTGAGGCTCGGTTCACACTACTGCGACCTGAAGGCTGTACGGCCTACAATGTGACTTTTCCAGGCAACATGTTAGCAAATGGAGTTTGACTTGATACATGACTTTTCCATGCGACTTTGCTACTTTTTTTTTTCCTGTCCAACTGGAAAATATCAGGGCGGTTTTTTTGTAAAATGTTTCATTTATTGAATTTCTAACGATCTTCTCATTCTCAGGAGTGGAATTCGAATTCTGTGTAAAGAATAGCTGGTTGCCAAGGAGAGGGCAGGGAATGCGGTTGCCGCGTCCTTAGCAACAGATGACTCATCAGCTGTCAGTGGTTTCCCCCCCGCTGACAGCTGAATGTAAATAAAAGAATGCCGGCAATAAAAAAAAAAAAGAAAAAAAGAAAAAAAAAAAAAGAATTGAAAAAAAGAGAAAAAAAAATTGAAAAAAAGAGAAAAAAAAATTGAAAAAAAGAGAAAAAAGAAAAAGAAAAAGCGTGGGGGTCCCCCTTCAAGGTCTGGTATGGAATTTAAGGGGAACCCCACAACAAAATTTAGAGGAAAAAAGATCCATACCAGACCCTTATCCAAGCATGCCCAACAAGTCAGGAAAGGAAGGGGGGGGGGAATGAGCGAGTTAAAGGGGGCTTCTGATAAGTCACCTCCTGCAGACCCCCACAGCCCAGGGTTGTGGGGAACAGGCCCTTGTCCCCATGTTGATGGGAGTCTCCCCCTTCCCCAAAGCACCCCCCCATGTTGAGGGCATGTGGCCTGGTATGGTTCACTCCCCCCCCCCTTCCCTGACTTGCTCGGATAAGGGTCTGATATGGATTTTATGGGGGAACCCACACCATTTTTTTTTTCAATTCTGTTGTGGGGCTCCCCTTAAAATCCATACCAGACCTGAAAGGCCTGATAAGGATTTGGGGGGGGGGGGGTGACTCCCACACATTTTTTTTATATACTCAATTGCTGGCATTCTTTTATTTACATTCAGCTGACAGCGGGGGAAACCACTGACAGCTGATGAGTCATCGGTTGCTAAGGACGTGGCGGCGGCCGGCTTCCCAGCCCTCTCCTTAGCAACCAGCTATTCTTTACACAGAATTCCACTCCTTCTGAAAATTAGGATTTCGTTAGAAATTCAATAAATGAAACAAAATGTAATGGAAAAAAAAAACTAATAATTTCCAATTGGTCAAAAAAAAAAAAAAAAAGTGTGTCGGATCCAAATCACATCATTATAGAGGATGATCCAACTTGGAGGCAACTTCCATTAAAGTCTATGGGCGCAAGTCGGATAGACGTCGCCTTGAAGTAGTGCAGGAACCTTTTCTAAAGTCGGAGCGACTTCACTAGAGCTAATTAAGATGGCTCTCATTGGGGCGGACTGACAACTCATGGGGCCCCCAGGCAATAGGGGATCATGGGGCCCCTGTGTCCTCGCCCACACTCAAAAAAGCCTATGAAAGGTACCAGGGGCATCTCATGGGGCCCCCTACTGACCCCGGGCCCTCGGTAGTGCCCGAGTACCCCAATGGTCAGTCCGCCCCTGGCACTCATTGATTTACATGGGATTTCACGTGTCATGCGACTCGGGGGTCTCAAAAGTCGGATCCCAAGATGCTGCAATGTGAATTGAGCTGAACACTGACACGACGACACTTTTATCGCTGTAGTTGGATACATTGTTTCATTGTGCGATTTTTAAAGCAGAACTATAGGCAAAATGTTTTTTTTTTCATTTTGGATACATTAAGGGAGGGTTATAACCCCGGTCGTTTTTTTGCCATCTGTGTCCCCGTTGGGGAGA
Organism: Staurois parvus; assembly: GCF_062004578.1. NCBI lineage: Eukaryota > Metazoa > Chordata > Amphibia > Anura > Ranidae > Staurois > Staurois parvus. Next base: position 1,565,889 of record NW_028318391.1, read on the forward strand.
TTTCCCTTCACTTCCTGTTCCACAGCCTAAAAGGAAACCCCTGCAAATTAAAGGGAATTTCTTGGGGATCCCCCCCCCCCAGCTCACCAGAATCATATTGGAAGATTTCCCCTTTATTATTTTTCTGGGAACCACCCAAAATGTAGGATTTTCTTTTACTTTTTATTTTCAACAACAACAGCAAACAGGACAAAGAGCGGGGGGATTTCTCTAAGCCCCGGATTACATCTATGCGGCCGTGGTGGCCGCGTTTTGCGTGGGCACGAGAGCACATTCATTTGAATGGACTCCCGTGCCACGCAGGGAAGAAGTCCCGGCGCTTCTTTGGAAAACGCAGCCGAGGTTCCCAGTACGGTTGCGTTTTCCAGTGCGGGCGGCGTGCCATTAGAACTAATGGAACCCCCCCCGCGGATCCACATTCCTCTGTGCGGGTGGTGAGGCTGGACGGATCCACAACGGCACCACGCACGCAGACGTGAACCTAGCCTAAGGCTCCGACGGCGCCATCCTTGATTTCGAAAATCTGCCGATCGAGTCATAAAGTTCTCCCCATATAACAGGCGAAACTTCTGTTCCTCCCAGGTCGCGGCTCTTGGCGCATATTCTTTTCAGAAAAACGATTGTACGATTTGACCGAGTCGAAAATCGGTTGTTTTTCGCAAATTTTCCAACATGCCCGATCACCGAAAAGGGGAGGAACCGCGAAAATCATCCGGTGCTATTGACCCCACTAACAGAGCGAAAATTGGCCGATTATTTGGACGAAAAATTGGTCGATTTTCGACCCATGTATGGCCGGCCTTATAATGGGAATGCGATATTACGGCGGGAAATCTGATGCTAACTGATGCTGGGGAGGGGGGGGGGGACTAACTGCCACTGACATATTTAGTGACGATACTATACACTCTCACTGTACTAATGACACTGGCTGGGAAGAGGTTAACGTCTAGGGCAGGGGTGTCAAACTGGCGGCCCTCCAGCCTTTGTCAAACTACAAGTCCCATCATGCCTCTGCCTTTGGGAGCCATGCTTGTAACTGTCAATCTTGCAATGCCTCATGGGACTTGTAGTTTGGCAACAGCTGGAGGGCTGCCAGTTTGACACCCGTGCCCTAGACGTTAACCTCTTCCCAGCCAGTGTCATTAGTGACCGTGTATAGTATTGTCCTGAAGATGTCAGTGGCAGTTAGTCAGTTCCCCCCCAGCATCAGTTAGCATCAGATTGCCCACCGCAATACAAGCAAGACTCCCAAAGGCAGAGGCATGATGGGACTTGTAGTTTGGCAACAGCTGGAGGGCCGCCAGTTTGACACCCGTGCCGTAGACTTTAACCTCTTCCCAGCCAGTGTCATTAGTGACCGTGTATAGTATTGGCAGTGGCAGTTAGTCAGTTCCCCCCCCAGCATCAGATTGCCCGCCGCAATACAAGCATGACTCCCAAAGGCAGAGGCATGATGGGACTTGTAGCTTGGGAACAGCTGGAGGGCCGCCAGTTTGACAAGTCCCATGAGGCATTGCAAGATTGGCAGTTGCAAGCGTGACTCCCAAAGGCAGAGGCATGATGGGACTTGTAGTTTGGCAACAGCTGGAGGGCCGCCAGTCTGACACCCGTGTGTCTAGGGTGTCAGCTTTCAGGAAATATATCACGTTTGGGGGGTTTTGTGTCATCTTCAGGCCTGAAATAATTTTCTTTTTTTAAACGTGTGCAAAGAGGCAAAAAAATGGCTCCGGGGTTAAGCCCTGATGAAGGGAGCGGCATCCTCCGAAACGCGTCGGAGATTTGAGATGACTATTCGGCGGTGACGCTTCGATGTTCAATACGATCATCTCTACCACAACCTGAGATGATCGCGGAGATCCTGTGCTGTGCAGCCAAATATTGGGAATTCTTTCCATCTCCAGCCCCTCCGCGCTCCTGGAGGACGATCTACCGCCAATCATCCACTCGGGGGGGGGGGGGGGGGGGCGGAGAATCGCCTGACCCCATATGACTGAGCGCTGACCTCTGGGCAGGAAGTGAGGGGGAATCTCCCCAGCGGGGACACAGATAGACAAATACCTGGCAGAGGTTCTAACCTTCTCCCTGGCTGGAGATCCCCGGTCAGCCCAGGCTGAGGCACATAAAGCAGGAATGGAAGTGTCCAATAGGAGGACGGCGATGTGGTGGGAATCTCCCGGGATTGGTCGGCACGGCTCCACCTCCCGTGTCATCAGTCAGGGACGCTGCTGGTCCATCCTGGTGATGGCTATACGGGGATCAGGTGCAATCAGTAACTGAGGGGGGAGGAGTGACACCCATCTATCACTGATAGAACTGGGGGACACCCCCCGGAGAGGGGGAGGAGCTGAAAGATGGGGCAGGGTAGGTCAGAATGGACTCCCACCCCCATCACAGGCTATACAGAGACAGGTCAAAGCGGGGTATCAAGAGGGTGTTCATGGGGGTGTCAGGTGACTGGAAGGTGTCAGTGGTGGTGTCAGGTGACACTGAGCAGGTAAAGTGAAAGTGGGGGGGGTGACAGAATGGTGTCTTTGGGGGGTTTCAGGTGAGAGGAAGCTGTCAGTGGGGTGTCAGGTGACAGGAGGCTGTCAGTGGGGTGTCAGGTGACAGGAGGGTGTCATAACTAGAGGGTCTAAGGTGATAGGGGGGTGTTAGTGGGAGGTGTCAAATGACAGGAAGGTGTCAGGTAACTGGAGGGTGTTAGTGGGGGATGTCAGACAACAGGAGGGTGTCACATGACAGGACACTATAAGTGGGGGGTGTCAGTGGGAGATGTCAGGTGCCAGGAAGGTGTCAAGGAGCCAGGGGTGTCATTGGTGGTGTCAGATAACAGGAAGATGTCATTGGGAAGGGAGTGTCAGGGGCCTGGAGGGTGTCACTGGGGGTGTCAGGTGACAGTTGAGGATGTCAGGGGTCTAGGGTGTGACTGAAGGTGTCAGATGAGAGAAGGGTGTCACTGGTGGGGTGTCAGGAGGATGACAGGTGACAGTTGAGGGTATCAATGGCCTGGAAGGTGTCATTGGGGGTGTCAGAAGACAAGAAAGTGTCATTGGGGGTGCCATGGGCCTGTAGGGTGTCACTTGGGGATATCAGGGGCCAAGAGATTGTCACTGGAGGGTGTCAGGTGACAGTTGAGGATGTCAGGGGTCTGGAGGGTGTCAGTGGGGGGGTGTCAGGTGACAGAAGAGTGTCAGAAGGCTGACAGGTGACAGTTGAGGGTGTCAGGGGCCTGCAGGGTGTCACTGGAGGTGTCAGGGGCCCAGGGCCCGGCTCTCTTACCCCCAGAATCCGCAGGGGCAGCGCGGGGGGAGGCTGGGCGGCTTGCTGCGCTCGCTCCCGGTGTCTCCCATGGCTGAGGCGGCGGTTCGGTCCCGGCCGAGGATCGGAGCCGTGATTCCAGGCCGGCCAGCTGGAGGCGGAACGTACCAAGTGCGGCCCAGGGGGAGCCGCCGCCCCGATAGGGCTGTGTGAGTGTCCGGTCCGGACACGGAGGGGGTCAGGCTTTGTCCTGGAACCTTACGGTGAAGAGAACTTGCTCACACACCGCCACCTCCCCGCCCGAGCCTCCCCGGAGAAGCGCCTGGAGCCGGAGTAGGCCGGACTCCCCTATTCCGGGAGTGGTTGGGTCCAGCGGAGAGCGCAGACCTGAAATCAGCTGGAAAAGGAAGAAACCATTTCGGCTCCCGGGGGGGAAGAAGAGGAATATGATAGGCCCAGACACCGGAAACACAACTACTCCGGAGGGTTTCCGGGGGAGGGTGTGTGATAATAATGGGGCGGGGTGTGTGTGGCGGGACGGAGATTAGCAGGGGAGCATAATAATCAATACATCACCAACCGGGAACCCCCCTACCAGGTCCGCACATGGTACAGTCCGAAGAGGGCGATGTTTGGCTGAGATTGGAGATGAGCCAGAGAAGAGGAAACACAGAGACCCCCATAGACACCTCATAGAGACCTGAGACCCCCATAGAGTCCAGAGATCCCCATAGACACCTCATAGAGACCTGAGACCCCCATAGAGTCCAGAGATCCCCATAGACACCTCATAGAGACCTGAGACCCCCATAGACGCCTCATAGAGACCTGAGACCCCCATAGAGTCCAGAGATCCCCATAGACACCTCATAGAGACCTGAGACCCCCATAGAGTCCAGAGACCCCCATAGATACCTCATAGAGACCTGAGACCCCCATAGACGCCTCATAGAGACCTGAGACCCCCATAGACACCCCAGACCCACATAGACACCTCATAGAGATCCGAGACCCCCATAGAGTCCAGAGACCCCCATAGACACATCATAGAGACCTCAGACCCCCATAGACACCTCATAGAGACCTGAGACCCCCATAGAGACCTGAGACCCCCATAGACACCTCGTAGAGACCTGAGACCCCCATAGAGTCCAGAGACCCCCATAGACACCTCATAGAGTCCAGAGACCCCCATAGATGCCTTATTGAGACCTTAGACACCCCAGACCCACATAGACACCTCATAGAGATCCGAGACCCCCATAGAGTCCAGAGACCCCCATAGACACATCATAGAGACCTCAGACCCCCATAGACACCTCATAGAGACCTGAGACCCCCATAGAGTCCTGAGACCCACATGGAGTCCAGAGCCCTGAGACCCTCATAGAGTCCAGAGACCCCCATAGACACCTCATAGAGACCTGAGACCCCCATAGAGTCCAGAGACCCCCATAGACACCTCATAGAATCCAGAGACCCCCATAGACACCTCATAGAGCCCTGAGACCCCCATAGAGTCCAGAGATCCCCATGGACACCTCATAGAGACCTGAGATCCCCATGGACACCTCATAGAGACCTGAGACCCCCATAGAGGCCTCATAGAGTACAGAGACCCCCATAGAGGCCTCATAGAGTCCAGAGATGCCTCATAGAGACCTGAGACCCCCATAGACACCCCAGACCCCCATAGAGTCCAGAGACCCCCATAGAGGCCTCATAGAGTCCAGAGACCCCCATAGACGCGTCATAGAGACCTGAGACCCCCATAGACGCCTCATAGAGTCTAGAGACCCCCATAGACAACCCAGACCCCCATAGACGCCTCATAGAGTCCAGAGACCCCCCATAGACACCTTACAGAGACCCTCAAAGACACCTGAGACCCCCATAGACACCTTACAGAGACCTTCAGAGTCCTGAGACCCTCATAGACACCCAAGACCCTTATAGAGACCTGAGACCCCCATAGACACCAGATAGAGTCCAGAGACCCCCATACCAACCAACTTGAAACCCCCATAGCATTAGACCAGAGACCCTCATACTGACCAGCCTGAGACCTCCATAGAAACCAGAGACCCCTATACCATTCAACCAGAGGCTCTCATACTGACCAACCTGAGACCCCCATAGAGTCCAGAGACCATCATAGAGACCAGAAACCCTCATACCAGCGAACCAGAGATCCACATACAATCCAACTTAGAGACTTTCATACCATCCAACCAACCAGAGACCCTGATACCAACCAGTGATCCTCATACCATCAGATCCAGAGACCCTCATACCATCCAGCCAGATAACCTCATACCATCCAATCCAGAGATCCTCAAACTATTCAACCAGAGACCCCCATACCATCCAACCATGCTACCCTCATTCCATCCAACCATGCTACCCTCATTCCACCCAACTCAGAGACCCCCATACCATCCAACCATGCTACCCTCATACCATCCAACCATGCTACCCTCATTCCACCCAACTCAGAGACCCCCATACCATCCAACCATGCTACCCTCATTCCATCCAACTCAGAGACCCTCATACCATCCATCAAACAGGCTCCCATTCCACTCAACACTGAGATCATCGATCGAGACCCTCATAAAATGCACACCATAGCATAACATTGGCAGGAAAGCTCATAATATACACAACACTGGCAAAGACCCTCATACAACCTACCATAAAATCTGCACTGCATCCAATCACTGCCAGAGACCCTCATACTATCCACACCTCATCCAATCACTGCCAGAGACCCTCATACAATCCACAGCACATTAAATCACTGCCAGAGATCCTCATACAATCCACACCACATCCAATCACTGCCAGAGACCCTCATACAATCCACACCACATCCAATCACTGTCAGAGACCCTCATACAATCCACACCACATCTAATCACTGCCAGAGACCCTCATACAATCCACACCACATCTAATTACTGCCAGAGACCCTCATACTATCCACACCACATCCAATCACTGCCAGAGACCCTCATACAATCCACACCACATCTAATCACTGCCAGAGTCCCTCATACTATCCACACCTCATCCAAACACTGCCAGCGACCCTCATACTATCCACACCACATTCAATCACTGCCAGAGACCCTCATACTATCCACACCTCATCCAAACACTGCCAGAGACCCTCATACTATCCACACCACATCCAATCACTGCCAGAGACCCTCATACAATCCACACCACATCTAATCACTGCCAGAGACCCTCATACAATCCACACCACATCTAATCACTGCCAGAGTCCCTCATACTATCCACACCTCATCCAAACACTGCCAGAGACCCTCATACAATCCACACCTCATCCAATCACTGCCAGAGACCCTCATACAATCCACACCTCATCCAATCACTGCCAGAGACCCTCATACTATCCAAACCTCATCCAATCACTGCCAGAGACCCTCATACTATCCACATCCAATCACTGCCAGAGACCCTCATACTGTCCACACCACATCCAATCACTGCCAGAGACCCTCATACTATCCACATCCAATCACTCACAGAGACCCTCATACTATCCACACCACATCCAATCACTGCCAGAGACCCTCATACAATTCCCACCACATCTAATCACTGCCAGAGACCCTCATACTATCCACACCACATCTAATCACTGCCAGAGACCCTCATACTATCCACACCACATCCAATCACTGCCAGAGACCCTCATACAATCCACACCACATTCATTCGCTGCCAGAGACCCTCATACTATCCACACCACATCTAATCACTGCCAGAGACCCTCATACTATCCACACCACATCTAATCACTGCCAGAGACCCTCATACAGTCCACATCACTGCCAGAGACCCTCATACAATCCACACCACATCCAATCACTGACAGAGACCCTCATACAGTCCACACCACATCCAATCACTGCCAGAGACCCTCATACAATTTTGCAAATAAATCTTTCTCCATGTATTTCGGCCAAAATGTATCCTGCTCCATTTCTTTGGTGAATTTAACCCAAATCAGTGTTTATTATTTATTCTGTAGGAAAGTTATAGAGTCCACAAACTGTGAGATATATATCTGAAAATCGATCGATACTGACGGCTGATCTCATTTCTTCAGGCCCTAAAATGCCAGAACAGTACAAATCCCCCCCAAATGTCAGGACGGTACAAATCCCCCCCAAATGCCAGAACAGTACAAATCTCCCCCAAATGTCAGAACAGGGAAAATCCCCCCAAATGTCAGAACAGGGAAAATCCCCCCAAATGTCCGGACAGTACAAATACCCCCCAAATATCAGGACAGTCCAAATCCCCCCCCCCACAAATGTCAGGACAGTCTTAATACCCCACAAAGGTCAGGACAGTACAAATCCCCCGAAATGACCCCTTTTTTGGAGAGTAAACAGTCTGAGGTATTTAGAGGCATGGCGAGTTTTTTTTAAGTTTTGTCGTGATTGAAAACTAAGAAATTAAATTTTTTTCAAAATGTCCATTTGAAGAAGTTATGTTCACACACATCATGGGCATACTTAGACTTACACCCAAAACACATTCTGCTACTCTCCCGAGTACACGGATGTCACATGTGCGAGACGTTTGTACCGCCTAGCCACATAGAGGGGCCCAAAGTACAAGGAGCACCTTCAGGCTTTCTAGAAATGGAACTGCTTGTGCGGGGTCCAAGGGGTCAAAGGAGATGGTGTGGAGGGGATACAACGCCTCCTCACTGCCTGTCAAATGTTCTCTGAGCAGTGATCCAAACATAGATGGCTTTTCAGAAAGCATTGCACATGTGATCAAGTCCTTACGGTGACTCTATAACTGCTGTGGCAGTGATTAGGGACACTGACTGGTGGCAGTATACAGTACATAGCACTGCCAGAGACCCTCATACATGTCTCCATACCTCAAAACCAGGGGCGGCCTGACACTTCATGGGGCCCCCGGGCAATAGGGGATCATGGGGCCCCTGTGTCCTCGCCCAAACTCAAGCCTATGAAAAAGGTACCAGGGGCATGTCATGGTGCCCCCTACTGACCCCTGGCCCTTGGGCAGTGCCCGTGTTTCCAAATGGTCAGTCAGGTTATATTCATTTTCTTCTCTTCTTTTAATTTCTATTCTTTTCTGTTTTACTCTATTCTATTCTAAATTCAAAGTTCGGAAGACGGCTTTATTCTTTCTATTTTATTCTAATCTATTCATTTATTTTCTATTCTATTCTTTTCTAATCTATTCTGTTCTTTTCTGTTTTTTTCTTTTCTATTCAGTCCTGTTGATTTTATTATTTTCTATTCTATTATCTTCTAGTCTATTCTTTTCTATTTTTTTTATTTACTATTGTATTCTTTTCTATTCTATTCTTTTTATTCTATTCCTTTATTTTCTTTTTTAATTTTAATATTCATTTTTCAGATAAACAAGTTATACAAACATACTAATTAAAACCTTAGCATATTATCAAAACATTTATCGTTTCATCCCTCCCCCCCCCCCCCCACCTATATACCACCCTATTCCTTTATTTTCTATTCTACTTTATTCTATTCTTTTATATTCTAGTCTATTCTGTTTTATTCTATTTTTTTTCTATTTTATTCTTTTCTATTCAATCCTTTTGATTTTATTATTTTCTATTCTATTATCTTCTATTCTATTCTTTTCAATTTTTTTTATTTACTATTGTATTCTTTTCTATTCTATTCTTTTTATTCTACTCCTTTATTTTTTATTCTATTTTATTCTATTATTTTATATTCTAGTCTATTCTATTTTTTTCTATTTTATTCTTTTCTATTCAATCCTTTCGATTTTATTATTTTCTATTCTATTATCTTCTAGTCTATTCTTTTCTATTTTTTTTTAATTTACTATTGTATTCTTTTCTATTCTATTCTTTTTATTCTATTCCTTTATTTTCTATTCTATTTTATTCTATTCTTTTATATTCTAGTCTATTCTGTTTAATTCTATTTTTTTCTATTTTGTTCTTTTCTATTCAATCCTTTCGATTTTATTATTTTCTATTCTATTATCTTCTAGTCTATTTTTTTTAAATTTTTTTATTTACTATTGTATTCTTTTGTATTCTATTCTATTTATTCTGTTCCTTTATTTTCTATTCTATTTTATTCTATTCTTTTATATTATAGTCTATTCTTTTCTATTGTTTTATTTATTATTGTACTCTTTTCTATTCTATTCTTTTTATTCTATTCCTTTATATTTTATTTTATTCTATTCTATTATTTTATATTCTAGTCTATTCTGTTTTATTCTATTTTTTTCTATTTTATTCTTTTCTATTTAATCCTTTCGATTTTATTATTTTCTATTATCTTCTAGTCTATTCTTTTCTATTTTTTAAAAAAATTTACTATTGTATTCTTTTCTATTCTATTGTTTTTATTCTATTCCTTTATTTTCTATTCTATTTTATTCTATTCTTTTATATTCTAGTCTATTCTGTTTTATTCAATTTTTTTTCTATTTTTTTCTTTTCTATTCAATCCTTTCGATTTTATTATTTTCTATTCCATTATCTTCTAGTCTATTCTTTTCTATTTTTTTTTTATTTACTATTGTATTCTTTTCTATTCTATTCTTTTTATTCTATAGAATAAAAAGGTGGCAGAGCGCACAAATATGCGGGACAACCGTGCACTGACCGATGGGGGACAGAGGGAGGACAAGTGAGATTTGCTTCCATAAAAAAAATGTTGATGGGGGAGGTGAGGGAGGTGGGGGTGCCTGTTGGTAGGCTGTATGGGGCCCCAAGATTTCTAATGGCTTGCATTTCCTATATCACTGTACATGAAGATCATGAAACACATTTACTATAATGTAAGGAGAGAGCAGAACAAGATACATTGTATCTGTCACTCCCGACGTATCACCATATGTTTTATACATCACCGTACATTCCATTTGTCTTTGTATATATCACCGTCATCTATTATAACATCCGTATACGTTGTATCCATCCATCACTCCACATATCTCACAGGAACAATTCCTGGACACACAGACAACATATGACGATACATTGCCTATATCACTATACATACACATCAGTCAGACCCTCTCTTACATCAGAGTCTCCATCAGAGTCCTCCTTACATCAGAGTCTCCATCAGAGTCCTCCTTACATCAGAGTCTCCATCAGAGTCCTCCTTACATCAGAGTCTCCATCAGAGTCCTCCTTACATCAGAGTCTCCATCAGAGTCCTCCTTACATCAGAGTCTCCATCAGAGTCCTCCTTACATCAGAGTCTCCATCAGAGTCCTCCTTATTTTAGAGTCTCCATCAGAGTCCTCCTTACATCAGAGACTCCATCAGAGTCCTCCTTACATCAGAGACTCCATCAGACCCCCTCTTACATCAGAGTCTCCATCAGAGTCCTCCTTACATCAGAGTTCCCCCTACATAACAATCTTCAATCCTCTTACATCAGAGGGCTGGATAATTGCAGCGGGTCACATTTGGCCCAAGGGCCATATTTTGGAGACCCCTGCCCCAAATGATACATTGAGGGACGTTTAGTCTATGTCCATACTTTGTGCATGATGACAATTGCCCAATACGTGTGTGGCACTAGATTTCAGGTGTATTTCAGGTCTATGGGTTCTCCTACCTTCCCCAGCTGGGACCTGCCCTGTAGCTGGACCCAACATACCGATGACGATAATTAGCCTTCAGTCACATTTCTGTCGTTTATTTGCTCAGAAAACTTGTGGAGAGCATAATAGGGGTACATGATGCCCCAAAACATCAAAATATTCCACGCCTCTATAAACAGCAACAAAAATAGATGGTGGCCCTAATTTCTTGAGCAGAAAGTATCAAAGTTGATGGTGGCTCTAATGTTTCAGCAGCAGCCTCCAAGTAAGGAATTGATACTTTAGAGCAGCTATTGGTGTCTGTAATGTCTTGAGTAGCAGACCCCCCCAGAGACAACAGATCGTTTAGAAACAGCTGTTGGCGGCTCTCGTGTTAGTAGCAGCTTCCAATTGGAATTGCTCCTATGACCTTATGCCTAAAGAAGGTCTCCATGTATTGTCCAGCTGGCAGCTGCTTCCCCCCAAGCTCTCCTGGACGTTCTTCAGCATAGCAGGCACCTCTGAAGGTCTCCATGTATTGTCCACCTGGCAGCTGCTTCCCCCCAAGCTCTCCTGGACGTTCTTCAGCATAGCAGACACCTCTGAAGGTCTCCATGTAATGTCCACCTGGCAACTGCTTCCCCCCAAGCTCTCCTGGACGTTCTTCAGCATAGCAGGCACTTCTGAAGGTTTCCATGTATTGTTCTCTGGCAGCTGCTTCCCCCCAAGCTCTCCTGGACGTTCTTAAGCATAGCAGGCACCTCTGAAGGTCTCCATGTATTGTTCTCTGGCAGCTGCTTCCCCCCAAGCTCTCCTGGACGTTCTTAAGCATAGCAGGCACCTCTGAAGGTCTCCATGTATTGTCCACCTGGCAGCTGCTTCCCCCCAAGCTCTCCTGGACGTTCTTAAGCATAGCAGGCACCTCTGAAGGTCTCTATGTATTGTCCACCTGGCAGCTGCTTCCCCCAAATTCCCCTGGACATTCTTCAGCATAGCAGGCACCTCTGAAGTTGCTCCAGACAAGCAGCCATCTTTCAGCATCTTCAGGCTCCTTGGAGTTTGGCTGGTACCAGAACCCCCCCAAAAAACCTCCTCACCAGACCCAAGCCTGGAGGGAAGGACATGGACCTTTCTCTACAGTAACACCCTCTCAACGCGAATAACCCTTCAAGAAGGTTGCACCAAATATGCAATGCCTTCACCTGAGAATGGTCCCCTGACCCCATGCAAGTAATAACAGATACTCTTAAGGACTGATTAATAAGGTCTACATGCAATGCCCATCCAGCAGCAGCTCTCCCCAAAGCTCTCCTGGACATTCTTCAGCATAGCAGACACCTCTGAACACGCAATCTCCAGATAGGCAACCATCTTCCAGATTCTCCAGGTCCTAATGCAGGCTAGCTTAGATTCCTTAGACCCTGGCCCAATTCCTCGGTTGGGACCAGACTCCAAAAAGAGAACTCCTCACACTGTTCTCCTCATCAGACCCAAGCCCGGAGGGAAGAACAAAGACCTTTCTCTACAGTGGCATCAGCTCCAGGTGAAAGTTTGAGGGGAAGACCCTTCTAGAAGGTTGCTCCAAATATGTACCCTCTACCTTCTGTTCACATGTCTGGAATACAACCCTCAGTCTTTGGCCAAGGCAGATAAATATTCATAGCTCATACAAAGTTGATGGTGGCTCTGGTGTTCCAGCAGCTGCCTCCGAGTACAAATGGCTACTTTAGGAGAAGTTTTTTGAGACCTTAGCTTCTCGAGCTGCAGTCCCTTAATTAGAGATGTGCAGGACGGAATAATGTCTTTAGTTGCTGATTCATCTGTTAAGTTGACAATTTCATTTCGTCGTATTCATTGGAATGATTTGCTTTTCGGAATTCCTTTCGTATATTCATTATTTTCAAAGTGATTTGAAATTCAAATTTCTGAAGATGGCTATACTTGTTCTATTTTATTCTATTCTATTTTTTCTATTCTACTCTATTCTATTTTCTATTTCATTCTATTCAATTCTACTCTATTCAATTCTTTTATTTTCTATTCTGTTTTACTCTGTTCTTTTATTTTCTATACTATTTTGTTTTATTCAGTTCTATTTTTTTCTACCATCTTCCAGATTCTCCAGGTTTTAACGCAGGCTAGCTTAGATTCCTTAGACTCTGGCCCAACTCCTCGGTTAGGACCAGACTCCAAAAAAAGAACTCCTCACACTGACCTCATCAAGTCCAAGGGAAGAACAAAGACCTTTCTCTACAGTGGCATCAGCTCCAGGTGAAAGTTTGACGGGAAGACCCTTCTAGAAGGTTGCTCCAAATATTTACCCTCTCTCTTCGGTTTACATGACTGGAATATAACTCTCAGTCTTTGACCAAGTCAGATAGATATTCATAGCTCATACAAAGTTGATGGCAGCTCTGGTGTTTCAATCCCGTCAATCCCGCCCCGCAAGCCAAAGTCCTTGGAGTCATTCTGGACTCTAACCTCTCCTTCCAACCTCGTGTCAAATCACTTACAAACACATGCAGGCTCCACCTTCGCAACATCGCGAAGATACGCTCCTTCCTTACCCCAGACACCACTAAACTACTCGTTCACTCCCTGATTATCTCACGCCTCGACTACTGCAACTCCCTCCTCACCGGCCTACCCCAGTGTAGGCTCTCCCCGCTTCAGACCATCCTGAACTCAGCGGCTAGACTCATCCAGCTCACCAACCGCTCCACCTCTGCCACCCCCCTCTGCCTATCCCTCCACTGGCTCCCTATCGCCCAACGCATCAAATTCAAACTACTCACTCTGACCTACAAAGCTGTTCACAACACTGCCCCTAACTACCTCACCAACCTGATTCCCAAGTACCACCCTACCCGTACCCTTCGCTCTTCACAGGACCTCCTTCTATCTTGCTCCCTGGTCTCCTCCTCCCACGCACGACTGCAAGACTTCTCCAGGTCCTCCCCCATCCTCTGGAACTCACTACCCCAATCCATCAGACTGTCACCTTCCCTCCTCACCTTCAGGCGCTCCCTGAAAACCCACCTCTTCAGGGTAGCCTACCCCACCCTCACCTAACTGCTGCTCTCCTTCATTCCTCCTACCACTCCATCCCCCACAGCCACTTCCTCCTGTACCTCTACCCCCTCCCTCCTAGATTGTAAGCTCGAAAGAGTAGGGCCCTATAACCCCTCGTGTGCTGTTTGTAGTTGCTGTAATGTTTCATGTATTGTCCCCCCCTCTATTGTACAGCGCTGAGCAAACCCTTTGGCGCTATATAAACTCGATGTAATGTAATGGTGTTTCAGCAGTTGCCTCCTAGTTACAAATAGATACTTCAAGAGCAGTGATTGGTGGCCCTAATTTCTTGAGTATCAGTTTCCCAATAACAGTGGATCCTTTAGGAGCAGTTATTGGTGGCCCTAATATATTAATAGCAGCAACCAACTAGAATTGGTCCTCTGACCCCATGCAAGCAATTGCAGAGCCCAGGAGGAAAAGGACAAAGATCTTTCTCTACAGAGAATTCCTCTCCAGGCAAAAGACTTGTCTAGAAGGTTTCTCCAAATATTTACCCTCTCTCTTCAGTTTACATGACTGGAATATAACTCTCAGTCTTTGACCAAGTCAGATAGATATTCATAGCTCAAACAATGTTGATGGCGGCTCTGGTGTTTCAGCAGCAGCTTTCCAGTTACAATTAGATACTTGAAGAGCAGTGATCGGTGGCCCTATTGTCTTGCGTATCAGCTTCCTAATGACAGTGGATCCTTTAGGAGCAGTTATTGGTGGCCCTAATATTTTAGTAGCAGCAACCAACTAGAATTGATCCTCTGACCCCATGCAAGCAATTACAAGCCCAGAAGGGAAGGACAAAGATCTTTCTCTACAGAGAATTCCTCTCCAGGCAAAAAAAACTCTCCTAGAAGGTTTCTCCAAAGATTTACCCTCTCTCTTCAGTTTACATGACTGGAATATAACTCTCAGTCTTTGACCAAGTCAGATAAATATTCATAGCTCATACAAAATTGATGGCGGCTCTGGTGTTTCAGCAGCTGCCTCCCAGTTACAAATAGATACTTCAAGAGAAGTGATCGGTGGCCCTAATTTCTTGAGTATCAGCTTCCCAATAACAGTGGAACCTTTAGGAGCAGTTATTGGTGGCCCTAATATTTTAGTAGCAGCAACCAACTAGAATTGGTCCTCTGACCCCATTCAAGCAATTAGAAGCCCAGAAGGGAAGGAGAAAGATCTTTCTCTATACAGTGAACTCCTCTCCAGGCAAAAGACTCTTCTAGAAGGTTTTTCCAAATATTTACCCTCTCCCTTGCTTACATCCCTGGAATAAAACCAGAAGGCCATGGCCAAGGCAGATAAATATCCATAACTCATACGTTGTTACATCTCACATTACCTACTGGAGAACACGCAACAACAGCAGGCAGAACTAATCAATGTCCCGAGTTCCCGAGAAACCCAACGTACAGAGAACATAAACAAAGCTCAGGCACGTTATAGCTTTAAAAGCTGAATTCCGGGTATGGCAATTTTTAAATTGGACCAGCTTGGACCAATACAAGTATCTATGAGCCATACCTGTGGGGTTCCGGAGGAAGCTGGAAATGACTATACTAGGCACTGCCACTACAGGGATCTCCACTAGCTTCTGCATTGTGAACACGGGAGGTTGGCTGCTCAGCATGAGTGCCATTCCGAGAACACTTTTGTATTTTCTCAATGAATGCAAGGTGTTCTTCAGGTGGAGAGATGGGGAGGCAATCTCAATGATCTCCTCCTAATCCATTCAGGGCACACTTCATTGAGAAAATGTAAAAAGTTCTCTGAATGGTGCCCATGCTGAGTGAGTGATCTTCTGTGTTCCGTAACCAGCAGGACAGTTGCTCAGTACGGGATCCGGAAGCTAGCAGCAATCACTGTAGTAGCAGTGCCTACTACAGGGATTTCTAGCTTCCACGGGGGAGGGGGGGGGGTCCCACAGGTATGGAGCATACATACATACATTGGTCCAAGGTGGACCAATGTAACTATGTAAAAGTTGTCCTACCTGGATATCAGCTTAAGCTAGGAACACCCCAGCCTACAGGAAGGGTGCTCAGCACGGGATCCAGAAGCCAGCAGCAATCACTGTAGTAGCAGTGCCTACTACAGGGATTTCTAGCTTCCACAGGGGGGGTCCCACAGGTATGGAACATACACAGGGGCAGACTGACAACTCATGGGGCCCCCAGGCAATAGGGGATTATGGGGCCCCTGTGTCCTTGCCCAAAGTCAAAAAAGCCTATGAAAAAGGTACCAGGGGCATCTCATGGGGCCCCCTACTGACCCTGGACTCTCGGACAGTGCCTGAGTCTCCAAATGGTCTGTCCGCCCCTGAACATACATTGGTCCAAGGTGGACCAATGTAACTATGTAAAAATTGTCCTACCTGGATATCAGCTTAAGCTAGGAACACCCCAGCCTACAGGAAGGGTGCTCAGCACGGGATCCGGAAGCCAGCAGCAATCACTGTAGTAGCAGTGCCTACTACAGGGATTTCTAGCTTCCACGGGGGGGTCCCACAGGTATGGAACATACACACATACATTGGTCCAAGGTGGACCAATGTAACTATGTAAAAATTGTCCTACCTGGATATCAGCTTAAGCTAGGAACACCCCAGCCTACAGGAAGGGTCCTTACACTTTGCTGCCTGCAACATGATTTGGAACTTCCACGGGGAGTCCCCCAGGTAGTAATGAAAGGAAATGGCTGCACACTCCTCTATGCGGTGGTAATTTATTAGGTGAAAGTCATAGAAAATATCCAAAAATACACAAATAGCACAACAAGGAGAAATGTTGACGCGTTTCACGCTCTTTAGCGCTTATTCATAACATAAAAAAGCACCTAATTACGTCTCTTATATACTACAAAATCACAGGTGTGAGTCCCGCTTAATCACCTGTTAACCCAATACAGGGCAGATCAAAAAGGCAAAGCAAGCAGGGCTCACACACAGTGTTATCAGCAATGCAAAAGTACAAAAAAGTGACCACCAATGCCGAATATTAAAGTGTTACTAAACCCACAACAGTAGAATCAGGCTGTAGATGCAGTAAAGCATGCTTGTTATACTCACTGTGGAACCTAAGGGGTTAATCCTCTGCATTGTGTAAAAATCCTGTCGTCTCTGATCCTCCTCTTGTTCAAATATCCACCTCTTATCTCCTGATAAGACAGACTGAACCATAGCCATTCTGCACATGCTCAGGTTGGTGTGTATTGCTAGAGAGGTTTTTTTTCTTTTTCTTGGGAGAGTGCATGTGATCAGCACAGGCCCAATAAGCACGTTAAAGACAGAGGTCGGGGATTCTGCATCCTTCTAGAGCAGAAAGAAAAATCCTCCTACAAGCTTTAACCAGAGCTCTGCTGAACACTGATAAAAGTCACAAGATGCTATATACTTCTGATGAAAAAAGGTATTTAGCAGTTTATATTTACTACAATAATTGCATTTCCATGTTCTGTGTACTGTGGGAGACCGGATATAGTGAATGCAGGATACGGGGAGACCGGATATAGTTAATGCGGGGTCCAGGGAGAGCGGATATAGTGAATGCGGGGTCCAGGGAGAGCGGATATAGTGAATGCGGGGTCCGGGGAGAGCGGATATAGTGAATGCGGGGTCTGGGGAGAGCGGATATAGTGAATGCGGGGTCCGGGGAGAGCGGATATAGTGAATGCGGGGTCCAGGGAGATCGGATATAGTGAATGCGGGGTCCAGGGAGATCGGATATAGTGAATGCGGGGTCCGGGGAGAGCGGATATAGTGAATGCAGGGTCCGGGGAGATCGGATATAGTGAATGCGGGGTCCGGGGAGAGCGGATATAGTGAATGCAGGGTCCGGGGAGAGCGGATATAGTGAATGCGGGGTCCGGGGAGACCCCATATAGTGAATGCTGGGTCCGTGGAGAGCAAATATAGTGAATGCGGGGTCTGGGGAGAGCAAATATAGTGAATACGGGGTCTGGGGAGAGCAAATATAGTGAATGCGGGGTCCGGGGAGACCGCATATAGTGAATGCAGGGTCCGGGGAGCGCGGATATAGTGAATGCAGGGTCCAGGGAGAGCGGATATAGTGAATGCGGGGTACGGGGAGAGCGGATATAGTGAATTCGGGGTCCGGGGAGAGCGGATATAGTGAATGCGGGGTCCGGGGAGAGTGGATATAGTGAATGCAGGGTCCAGGGAGAGCGGATATAGTGAATTCAGGGTCCGGGGAGACTGGATATAGTGAATGCAGGGTCCGGGGAGAGCAAATATAGTGAATGCGGGGTCCGGGGAGAGCGGATACAGTGAATGCGGGGTCTGGGGAGATCGGATATAGTGAATGTAGGGTCCGGGGAGACCGGATATAGTGAATGCAGGGTCTGGGGAGAGTAAATATAGTGAATGCGGGGTCCGGGGAGACCGGATATAGTGAAAGAAGGGTCCGGGGAGATCGGATATAGGGAATGCGGGGTCCGGGGAGAGCGGCTATAGTGAATGTGGGGTCCGGGGAGAGCGGATATAGTGAATGTGGGGTTCGGGGAGAGCGGATATAGTGAATGCGGGGTCCGGGGAGAGCGGATATAGTGAATTCGGGGTCCGGGGAGAGTGGATATAGTGAATGCAGGGTCCAGGGAGAGCGGATATAGTGAATTCAGGGTCCGGGGAGACTGGATATAGTGAATGCAGGGTCCGGGGAGAGCAAATATAGTGAATGCGGGGTCCGGGGAGAGCGGATACAGTGAATGCGGGGTCTGGGGAGAGCGGATATAGTGAATGCGGGGTCCGGGGAGAGCAGATATAGTGAACGCGGGGTCCTGGGGAGATCAGATATAGTGAATGTAGGGTCTGGGGAGAGCGTATATAGTGAATGCAGGGTCCGGGGAGAGCGGATATAGTGAATTCAGGGTCCGGGGAGACCGGATATAGTGAATGCAGGGTCCGGGGAGAGCAAATATAGTGAATGCGGGGTCCAGGGAGAGCGGATATAGTGAATGCGGGGTCCGGGGAGAGTGGATATAGTGAATGCAGGGTCCGGGGAGTGCTGATATAGTGAATGCAGGGTCCGGGGAGAGCGGATATAGTGAATGCGGGGTCCGGGGAGTGCTGATATAGTGAATGCAGGGTCCGGGGAGACCGGATATAGTGAATGCGGGGTCCAGGGAAACCGGATATAATGAATGCAGGGTTTGGGGAGAGCGGATATAGTGAATGAGGGGTCCGGGGAGAGCAGATATAGTGAATGCGGGGTCCGGGGAGAGCGGACATAGTGAATGCGGGATCTGGGGCGAGCGGATATAGTGAATGCGGGGTCTGGGGAGAGCGGACATAGTGAATGCGGGATCTGGGGAGAGCGGATATAGTGAATGCGGGGTCCAGGGAGAGCAAATATAGTGAATGCGGGGTCCGGGGAGAGCGGGTATAGTGAATGCAGGGTCCGGGGAGATCAGATATAGTGAATGTAGGGTCTTGGGAGAGCGTATATAGTGAATGCAGGGTCCGGGGAGAGCGGATATAGTGAATGCAGGGTCCGGGGAGACCGGATATAGTGAATGCAGGGTCCGGGGAGAGCAAATATAGTGAATGCGGGGTCCAGGGAGAGCGGATATAGTGAATGCGGGGTCCGGGGAGAGCGGATATAGTGAATTCGTGGTCCGGGGAGAGCGGATATAGTAAATGCAGGGTCCAGGGAGACTGGATATAGTGAATGCAGGGTCTGGGGAGAGCAAATCTAGTGAATGCGGGGTCCGGGGAGGTCGGATATAGTGAATGCGGGTTCCGGGGAGAGCGGATACAGTGAATGCGGGGTCTGGGGAGAGCGGATATAGTGAATGCGGGGTCCGGGGAGAGCAGATATAGTGAATGTAGGGTCTGGGGAGAGCGTATATAGTGAATGCAGGGTCCGGGGAGAGCGGATATAGTGAATGCAGGGTCTGGGGAGACCGGATATAGTAAATGCAGGGTCCGGGGAGAGCAAATATAGTGAATGCGGGGTCCAGGGAGAGCGGATATAGTGAATGCGGGGTCCGGGGAGTGCTGATATAGTGAATGCAGGGTCTGGGGAGACCGGATATAGTGAATGCGGGGTCTAGGGAAACCGGATATAATGAATGCAGGGTTTGGAGAGAGCGGATATAGTGAATGCAGGGTCCGGGGAGAGCAGATATAGTGAATGCGGGGTCCGGGGAGAGCAGATATAGTGAATGCAGGGTTTGGGGAGAGCAAATATAGTGAATGCAGGGTCCGGGGAGAGCAGATATAGTGAATGCATGGTCCGGGGAGAGCAGATATAGGGAATGCAGGGTCCGGGGAGAGCAGATATAGGGAATGCAGGGTCCGGGGAGAGCGGATATAGTGAATGCGGGGTTCGGGGAGAGCAAAGGGAAATAAAAAATATAGCGGGAAAGGAAAAAAAGAATGAAAATATAATGAAACTATATATATATATATATATATAGGAAACGTCTGACCTCTGTGATGGCCAACAAGGGATTTCCCACCAAGTACTAAGTCATGTTTTGTGAAGGGGATCAAATCCTTCTTTCCCTCATGAACATGCAGATCAGTCATCATTTGTTAGACGCATTTCTGCTGAATTTGTTGTTGTATTCTGTCTCTCAGTGTTACACTGAACATTCCATTGTTAGACCGATCATTTCTTTGTGAGTGGGCAAAGATTCAAAATCAGCCGGGGATCAAATACGCATTTCCTTCACTGTACATATATATATATATATATGAATAAACCCAGCAATACGGAAAAAGAAAGATGAAAGAAAAATAAAAGATGTCAATGACAAAGAAGCAAAAAAGGACAAAAACACAATTCAAAACTTAATGAAAAATGTGGATATAAATAACACCAGGAAAAAAATAAAATATATATATATATATATATATATACAGTTGCAAGAAAAAGTATGTGAACCCCTTGGGATTACGTGGAGTTTTGCATGAATTGGGCATAAAATGTGCTCTGAACGTCATCTAAGTCACAACAATAGAAGAACACAGTCTGCTGAACATAATACTACACAAACATTAGCTGTTGCCATGGTTTAATTGCACATAACATGTAAACATTCACAGTGCAGGGAGGAATTAGTATGTGAGGCCCTAGCTTAATGACTTCTCCCAGAGCTAATTGGAGCCAGGAGTGAGCCAACCTTGACTCCAATCAGTGTGATGATATTGGATGTGTTGCTGACAGCTGTCCTGCCCTTAAAAAACACACACCTGTTTTTGGTTTACTGGTTTCAAGAAGCACTGTCTGATGTGAACCATGCCTCGAAGAAAAGAGCTCTCAGAAGACCTACGATCAAGAATTGTTGACTTGCATGAAGCTGGAAAGGGTTACAAAAGTATCTCCAAAAGCCTTGATGTTCATGTGTCCACGGTAAGACAGACTGTCTACGAATAGAGAAAGTTTAGCACTGTTGCTACTCTCCCTAGGCGTGGTCGTCCTGTAAAAATGACTGCAAGAGCACAGCGCAGAATGCTGCATGAGATAAAGAAGAATCCCAGAGTGTCAGCTAAAGACCTACAGAAATCTCTGGCACATGCTAACATTTTTGTTGACACATCTACAATAAGGAAAACATTAAACAAGAATGGAGTACATGGGAGGACACCACGGAGGAAGCCATTGCTGTCCAAAAAGAATATTGCAGCACGTTTGAAGTTTGCAAAAGAGCACCTGGATGTTCCACAGCACTACTGGCAAAATATTCTGTGGACAGATGAAACCAAAATTGAGTTGTTTGGGAAGAACACACAACACTATGTGTGGAGAAAAAAAGGCCCAGCACACCAACATCAAAACCTCATCCCACTGTGAAACATGGCGGAGGGAGCATCATGGTTTGGGGCTGCTTTGCTGCCTCAGGGCCTGGACAGATTGTTGTCATTGATGGGAAAATAAATTCCAGAGTTTATCAAGACATTTTGCAGGAAAACATACGGCCATCTGTCCGCCAACTGAAGCTCCGTAGAGGATGGGTGATGCAACAGGACAATGACCCCAAGCATACAAGTAATTCAACAAAACAATGGCTGCAACAGCACAGAATACACCTTCTGCAGTGGCCCAGTCAGAGTCCTGACCTCAACCCGATTGAAATGCTGTGGCATGACCTTAAGAGAGCGATTCACACAAGACATCCCAAGAATATTGCTACACTGAAACAGTTTTGTGAAGAGGAGTGGTCCAAAATGACTCCAGATCGTTGTGCAGGTCTGATCTGCAACTACAGGAAACGTTTGGTTGAGGTTATTGCTGCCAAAGGAGGGTCAACCAGTTATTAAGTCCAAAGGTTCACATACTTTTTCCTCCCTGCACTGTGAATGTTTACATGTTATGTGCAATTAAACCATGGCAACATCTAATGTTTGTGTAGTATTATGTTCAGCAGACTGTGTTCTTCTATTGTTGTGACTTAGATGACGTTCAGAGCACATTTTATGCCCAATTCATGCAAAACTCCACGTAATCCCAAGGGGTTCACATACTTTTTCTTGCAACCCAATGTAAAAGCAAACAAATGTAATATATACAGTGTACCCTCATAAATTTTCATAAAAAATCCCCTTCAATATTATATCCTAAAAGAGATTTTCAATACAGAGGAATCCCATAAATCCTATAAACAAAGTGATAAGATAGCAGATAACTCAGAAACCACAATTATGAGCGACCTGTAACCGTCCCACAGGTATGGAACATATATACTGTACATACATACATTGGTCCAAGGTGGACCAATGTAACTATGTAAAAATTGTCATACCTGGAATTCAGGTTGAGTTAGGGACAGGGGCGGACTGACAACTCATGGGGCCCCCGGGCAATAGGGGATCATGGGGCCCCTGTGTCCTTGAAAAAAGTTCCAGGGGCATCTCATGGGGCCCTCTACTGACCCCGGGCCCTCGGGCAGTGCCCGAGTTTCCAAATGGTCAGTCCACCCCTGGTTAGGGACACTCCAGCTTATAGGAAGGGTCCTTACACAGTGTATGCTGCCTGCAAAGTCTGCCAGCGCCCCCCGTAGGTTGAGCCAAAAGTTAGCTTCTTCTACAGCCCAAACACTGATGGAGCAAATGACGCATTGAGCCAACAAACAGCTCATTTATTACTGAATGTCGGCTTTTGTCCAGAGAGCCCTTTTAAATATTGGCACCATCCATCACGGATCTGACACCTGCCATATGCAACGTCACCCTTACAAATCTTGTGTTTTCTTCCCGCCACAGAGGATATTTGCCTGCAAGCTTATAATGCGAATTAATTGGATTTTTATGAATTTTACTGACCCCCTTGCCACCGTCCAGGGCCCCTTTGCAAGCCTTTTGTTTCCAGGACAACAGAGCCAACGAGACTCCACTGTTCTTGCACATCCATTGGGCCATGTTATCATTTACCACAACGGGTAAACCATCAAGGGATCGTGTTAATAAAGACAGCGAAAAAAAAAACAAAAACCCCAATCGGTTCACATAGAGTCAAGGCAAAAGAAGCTTCATTGATTGTGCTGGATTGTGGGAGAATTTTTTTCCGTACATTTTCCGGGAACTGGACAAGGCTCGGCGAGATTGCCTTTGTGCTCCTCCACGGCTCGGCTTAATGTTATTCTGAAAACTAATATAATTGATTCAAGGTAAACTTGGTAAACAGGGAGAGAGGAGCCGTCCGGATCGCTGGGATTTGCGCTCTTCGATTTTCTGGGTTTTTTTTATCCCCGTCACGAATTCTGATGATTATGTTGTTAGAGCTCGGAGGATGTTTTTGGATAATGAGAAATCACATTAGAGCAACGCGGCCTCACAACAGCTAATGTGTGTACAGGGTTAGGATTACGGAGGTGGACGTTTTGGTGGATGTCTCAGGGTGTCGGATCTTTGGGGTCAAGAGAATTGATGGAATTTATTTCACAAGGACTTGTGGAAAATGTGGAATAGAATCCCTCAAGAGTTGGGTGTGGCCAGCTCAGTGGATTGCTTTAAATACGTCCCGGATTGTTTCTTGGATACACAGAATATAACTGGATATAACATTTATAGGTAAAGTTGATCCAGGGAATATCCAATTGCCTCTCGGGGGATCAGGAAGGAATTTTTTGCCCCTGCAGGAGCAAATTAGATCGTGCTTTGCTGGGTTTTTTTGCCTTCCCTTGGGTCAACTGTGGGTGTAGGATTATAACTTTTTTTTTTCATGGTTGAACTGGATGGACTTTTGTCTTTTTTCAGCCAGACTAACTATGTAATTATGTGTTATATCAAAAATAAAATGTTCTTGAAGAAAATAGAAAAGGGTAGTTTTACTTTTTTTAATGGCCTTATGAACCTTCCTACCTGCGCCTTGTATTGTTCACCTGCATAAGCTGTGCGTTGATCATGTCAAATGTTTTGAGAATGATAGAAATATTAATTCTCACAAAGTCAGCTGCTTCATTGTTTTTAGATCTTTTTGTCAGATATTGCTCTGGTATAATGACAAGCATTTCATAAGTGTCAAAGGCTTTTATTTTTATTATTATTATACAGTATTTATAAAGCGCCAACAGTTTGCTCAGCGCTGTACATTACAGTGAGGGACAATACATGAGACAGTACAATAATAATACAAGGCGATACACGAGGGGTTCGAGGGTCCTGCTCCTTGGAGCTTACAATCTAGGAGGGAGGGGATGGTGGTACAGGAGGAATAGCTGCGGGGGATGGAGTGGTAGGAAGAGTGGAGGAGGTCGGCAATTAGCAGGGGGTGGGGTAGGCTTCCCTGAAGAGGTGGGTTTTCAGGGTGCGCCTATAGGAGAGGAGAGTAGGTGATAGTCTGATGGATTGGGGTAGGGAGTTCCTTGACAACGACATGTAGTTTATGCAGAGTCAATATTTGCAGTGTTGACCCTTCTTTTTCAAGACCTCTGCAATTTGCCCAGGCAGGCTGTCAATCAACCTCTGGGCCACCTCCTGACTGATGGCCGCCCATTCTTGCATAACACTGTTCAACAAATTTTTATTTTTTGCCAGTTTTGGAAACAAAAGGATCCATTTTTTAATGAATTTCACATTCTGAGTTCAAATATAACAATGAAATTTGTCAATTGGCTCTAGTTTTTCTGTAAACGGAAAGTTTTCTACTATAGGCGTAATGACTACATAATGCACAATAATTATATAGATAGATGTCTTTCCACAAATATAAAGCAAGTGATATTGACTACATAACAAAGCCTAAATGGCATAATATATTGCATAGGATTACCAAGAAAAATGATAGCCATAAGCTAAGTTGAATCATTTTAATACTTAGGATTCTCACTAGTTTAGTCTTCAGTTTGTGTCGGTTTTGCTTCTCTTGGCTTTTCTCTTGTATTTGAGGAAAGGGCTATCTCTTACAACTGCACGTGACTACACGCTTCAGGTTCTTCCTCACTTGACTCAACCACGAAGGATTCTGGTGCTTTAGGAATTGGTAGCCCCTCTCCATGAGGAACTGGACGTATTGCCGATGGAATATTTGGATAGTGCACAGATAACTTTTTCTTCTTATTTAGCCCTTTTACAATTGGAGGCACCATACAAAAGTAACAATTACTAACATGATCTGTTGGCTCTCTCCAAATCATTGGCACAGCGAAAGGCATAGATGCCTTTTTTCCATTCAACCATTGCTCCAGTGCCGTCCCACAAGAATTGCAGCATATATGTGGTGCCCAGCTCTTGTCCTGGTCTCCTATCTTGCAGCCAAAATACAAGTTGTAGGCTTTCTTAATCATTCCTGTTATCCTCCTTTTTTGTGAGATAAAAGTTATTTCACCGCAGATATAGCAGAAATTCTCTGCTTTATTCACACAAGTTCGAGGCATTACTGAGTAGCCTATATAAGCATAAAACGAAATGTAAAGACAAACTACAATCAGCTACAGATACTGCAGCTTTTATGCAGTGAAGTGATGCAATTAAAGGCTAATATTGCATCATCTCAGCATACATGACATTTTCTATTGGTCACCAGTATCAATTGCGCAATATGCAGCTGAAGTTGCATCATAATTTTGAATGGCTTACGTCATTAGATGGGTGAATATATCATGGAAACTAGAGCCAATCAACATTTTTTAGGGTCATTTTCGTTTTCAGCACCCCAAAATTATGTAAGATTAGCTAA
Source organism: Staurois parvus (assembly GCF_062004578.1). Classification (NCBI taxonomy): domain Eukaryota; kingdom Metazoa; phylum Chordata; class Amphibia; order Anura; family Ranidae; genus Staurois; species Staurois parvus. Next base: position 1,591,973 of record NW_028318391.1, read on the forward strand.
TTTTATGCCCAAAACTTTTTACCTGTTGAACAGTGTAATCAATGCTTGGAGTTTGTCAGAATTTGTGGGGGTTTTTTTTGTTCACCCACCTCTTGAGGATTGACCACAAGTTCTCAATGGGATGAAGGTCTTGGGAGTTTTCTGGCTATGGACCCAAAATGTCAATGTTTTTTTCCCCAAGCCACTTAGTTATCAATTTTGCCTTATGGTAAGGTACAATATCATGCCGGAAAAGACATTGTTCCTCACCAAACTGTTCTTGGATGGTTTGGAGAAGTTGCTCTCAAAAGATGTTTTTGGAACATTTTTTATTCATGGCTGTGTTCTTAGGCAAAATTGTGAGTGAGACCACTTCCTTGGCTGAGAAGCAACCCCACACATGGTCAAGGGATGCTTTACTGTTGGGCTTGACACAGGAATGATGGTAGGGCTCACCTTTTCTTCTCCAGACAAGGTTTTTTCCAGATGCCCCAAACAATAGGAAAGGGGATTCATCAGAGAAGATGACTTTCCCCCAGTCCTCAGCAGTCCAACCCCTGTACCTCTTGCAGAAGTCTGTCTGTCCCCGATGTATCAGTCTGTCCCCGATGTTTTTCCTGCAGAGAAGTGGCATCTTTGCTGCCCTTCTTGACACCAGGCCATCCTCCAAAAGTCTTTTCCTCCATGTGCAAGCTTTGCCTGTTATTTTCCATGACCTGACCTGGGTTCTCCTATCTTGGTTTGACCATGCTTGCGGCCTGATCCTGCTGTATCCATATCTGACCTTGGCTCGTATCCTGGCTACACATTCTGTCTTTATACCTCTGCTATCTGTTATTGGCCTAGGCCTTAATTTTGACCCTGCACCTTCTTATGAATTGGTATGTCTGTAGTCTAACTGTTGCTGACCCTACCCAGATTTTCCTGACCCGTCTACAGCTCTTCTCCTTGCACCTGCAAGTTCCTGCACAGACCCGGCCCAAGTGTCTCTAGCAGCACTGCAGCTCCCAAAATTTTTTTTAGATCTTCTGCTACATGTGAACTCTGCAGCCTGGCTGTTGCTGACCCTACCTGACTGTTGCTGACCCTGGCTGTCCTGTCTACGACTCTTCTCCTTGCACCTGCAATTTCCTGTGTCTGACCTATGTACCAGTTTTTTGTACAGACTCGGTCCAAGTGTCTCCTGCAGCATAGCAGCTCCCAGAATGTCTTTTGATCTTCTGCTGCATCTGAACCCAACAGCCTGGCTGTTGCTGACTCTGCTTGGTTGTTGCTGACCCTGCTTTCCTGTCTACGACACTTCTCCTTACACCCAGGGGCGGACTGACCATTTGGAAACTCGGGCACTGCCCGAGGGCCGGGGGTCAGAAGGGGGCCCCATTAGATGGCCCTGGTACCTTTTTCATAGGCTTTTTTGAGTTTGGGCAAGGACACAGGGGCCCCATGATCCCCTATTGCCCGGGGGCCCCATGAGTTGTCAGTCTGCCCCTGCTTACACCTGCAAGTTTCTGTTTCCTGCATACCAGTTTCCTGTACAGATCTGTCCCAAGAGTCTCCAGTGGCACAGCAGCTTCCAGACTCTATTCTGATCTTCTGCTGCATTGGGACCCACCACAAATACCCGTGCCACTCCTTCTCATGCAAGAAAAAAATGTCACCAGCACACCGTGGATCACCAATATGGGTCCAAAGGTTTTAATAAACCATCACGTAGTTACAGCAAGGCAACGTTTCGGAGTCTCGCAGGACCCCTTCATCAGGCATGATTGCTGATTTTGTTCGGTTCCAGCCGACGGTCACTGCAGCACCCACTTATACACACCGCCATTTTTAACGCAGCAACGTGTGCGTTTGGATCATACACTTGCACTCCTTCTCATGCTACACCCTGTATCCAGCTCTGAAGGGAATTGGGCAGGAATTGTAATAGAAGCCTGCTTGTCATCTCTACCAGGGGACTCACAGGCAGATTGCAAACATGTCAACCACCCAGGGGTGAATATACCACAAGGCAAACAAGGCACTTGCCTAGGGCGGAAGTTTTTAGTAGGGCAGCACCTCCCCCCAGAAGAAGGGATGAAAGAAGGGATATGTGCGCCATGGGAACCAGGTGGGATCAAGAGAGGTTGCAGCTGCTTGATGGTGTATGTAGAGCCTGACTCTCATTTCCGGGCATGTCCGGAGCTGTAAAGATGAGTGTCTTTTCATCTATCGTCGGGGAAGGGGTTAGTGGAAAGCTCTCCCGGGTGGGGGACAGGGGTGTTGTTGGTCAATGTCAGCAATGTCCGTGGGAGGGGAAAGGGGGGGGGTGTTAGTCGGTGTCCGTGGGAGCAGACAATTTTTGTGTTGCCTAGGGCAGGACAAAACCTAAGTACACTACTGCAACCACCCCCATAGACAAAATATGTTAGGGCATGGAATGCATTCACCAAGCCCCTAGCTACATCCTACCTTTCCATGCTGGCACTCTCTATAACAATTGATTTACCCAGCAGCCAGTTGGAGGCAAACATACAATTCTATCACTTTCATCCCATCGGGTGGGACTGTTTTATTATTACATATGCTGGTACATTCTGGATGCTGGTTGTCTGAGGGAATCATACTTACCTCATATCATGCTGCTTAATAGCGTTATGCGTTGAGCAGTTGGCTGCATATTTTATACCCCACTGGCTGTGAAGCAGAGCTTTGTGATTTCGGTCTTTTGATATTACCAACATTTGCAAATTGGTCTATGATGGGGCATTATTTTGCTATTTTCTGTTGGAAAAGAATGTATTCAGGTTGTTGGGAGACATAAACTATATTGTCAAAAGTATTGGGCCGCCTGCTTTTCCACGCACATGAAATTAATGGCCCCCCAGTCTTAGTCCGTAGGGTTCAATATTGAGTTAGCCCCGCCCTTTCCCACACACATGACCTTTAATGGCCCCCTCAGTCTTAGTCCGTAGGGTTCAATATTGAGTTGGCCCCGCCCTTTGCAGCTATAACAGCTTCAACTCTTCTGGGAAGGCCGTCCACAAGGTTTAGGAGGGTGTCTATGGGAAGGTTGGACCATTCTTCCAGAAGCACATTTGTCAGGTCAGGCACTGATGTCGGGGGAAGGGGCCTGGCTCGCAGTCTCCACTCTAATTCCTCCCAAAGGTGTTCTATGGGGTTGAGGTCAGGACTCTGTGCAGGTCAGTCAAGTTCCTCCACCCCAAACTGGCTCCTCCATGTCTTTATGGACCTTGCTTTGTGCACTGGTGGGCAGTTATGTTGGAACAGGAAGGGGCCATCCCTAAACTCTTCCCACAAAGTTGGGAGCATGAAATTGTCCAAAATGTCTTGGTATGCTGACGCCGTAAGAGTTCCCTTCACTGGAACTAGGGGGCCAAACCCAACCCCTGAAAAACAACCCCACACCAAAACCCCTCCTCCACCAAACTTTACACTTGGTACAATGCAGTCAGGCAAGTACCGTTCTGCTGGTAAACACCAAACTCAGACACGTCCATCAGATTGCCAGAGAAGTGGGGTTCTTCACTAGAGAGAACACGTCTCCACTGCTCTAGAGTACAGTGGTGGCGTACTTTACACCACTTACCACCGCCAGCCTTCCCAGAAGAGTTGAAGCTGTTATAGCTGCAAAGGGTGGGCCAACTCAATGTTGAACCCTACAGACTAAGACTGGGAGGCCATTAAAGTTCATGTGCATGGAAAGGCAGGCGGCCCAATATTTTTTTCAATATAGTGTATGTCAGTATCCCTAAACTGCAAATTCACACCTTGGCACAATCTATATTGTTTTCTAAGTGTTTTCATTGTTGGAGTGGATATATGGGTTTGTTTTTTTGGTTGGGTTTTTTTTTCTCTTCTTTTTTTCCTTTTCTTTAGTATTTCTTCATCTTTCATCACTGCTCAACCCTTTATTTGGGCCAGCAAATACATTGGTTGATTTATTTTGTAATGATTTACCAACGCATGTATACAGTATATGTTTCATATGTATGTTTTCTATTTCCAGAGATGTAATGGATGTCTGTCATACTTGAGTTTAATGTTTTGAAGAAGCGATAGCCACCGCGAAACGCGTCTACTAAAACAAACTACAAGTGTAACTCTATGAACAGTTTTTTCTTCTTATTTATGAGTTGTGTACACGCGTGTTTTTAATGTGCGTTTAAAAAAATTGTTAGTAAGATTTTTTAAAATGAATCTACGTCTGTGAAGTTGGCTTTTCATTTGTACATAGATATCGATGGGTCACCCTTGAATACCCTTTTCTTTGTGTATTTATTTCCATTTTATTTAGCATTAGCTTTGCTTTGTTTTGGAGGTGTTGGAGGTAAGAGATATCCCAGGATGCCCTGGAAACAAAAAAGCGAACTGGAAAGATATCATCAACAGTCACTTCCGGGTCATGTGTATCTGTTCTGGGAGTGTCTGGTGCAGACGTCACATTTGGTGCGCAGCGTGGAGCAGCAGGAAGGGGAGCGGGGTCTGGACCAGAGCTGAGAAACTATCAGGCAGCACTCATGGTGTGTAACATGGGTATGCTATAGTGGATGGTGAGCGGAGACCGGATAGAGAGAACTGAGCGGCAGAGGATCAGCAGAGCTGGGGGACTAGAGCAGGAAAAACTAGCAATGTCACATGTAGTGCGCAGTGGCATTGTAGTAGCGATATAGCAGAATGTGAGTGGGGATGTGAGAGAGGGGAGGAGCAGCAAACCAGAGGAGCAGCAGAGCTGGTTGTTACTACTGAGCAGGGGATCAGCAGAGCTGGGGGTTACTACTGAGCGGGGGATCAGCAGAGCTGGGGGTTACTACTCAGTGGGAGATCAGCAGAGCTGTGGGTTACTACTGAGCGGGGATCAGCAGAGCTTGGGGTTTTTACTGAGCAGGGATCAGCAGAGCTGGGGGTTATTACTGAGCAGGGATCAGCAGAGCTGGGGGTTACTACTGAGCAGGGATCAGCAGAGCTTGGGGTTTTTACTGAGCAGGGATCAGCAGAGCTGGGGGTATTACTGAGCAGGGATCAGCAGAGCTGGGGGTTACTACTGAGCAGGGATCAGCAGAGCTGGGGGTTACTACTAAGCAGGGATCAGCAGAGCTGGGAGTTACTACTAAGCAGGGATCAGCAGAGCTGGGGGTTGCTACTGAGTGGGGAAAAGCAGAGCTGGGGGTTACTACTAAGCAGGGATCAGCAAAGCGGGGGTTTGCTACTGAGCAGGGATCTGCAGAGCTGGGGGTTATTACTGAGCGGGGATCTTCAGGGCTGGGGATTATTACTGAGTGGGAGATCAGCAGAGCTGGAGGTTACTACTAAGCTGGGATCAGCAGAGCTGATGGTTACTACTGAGTTGGAGATTATCAGAGCTGGAGGTTACTACTTAGTGGGAAATCAGCAGACCTGGAGGTTACTACTGAGTGGGGATCAACAGAGCTGGGGGTTACTACTGAGCAGGGATCAGCAGAGCTGGGGGTTACTACTAAGCAGGGATCAGCAGAGCTGGGAGTTACTACTAAGCAGGGATCAGCAGAGCTGGGGGTTGCTACTGAGTGGGGAAAAGCAGAGCGGGGGGTTACTACTAAGCAGGGATCAGCAAAGCGGGGGGTTGCTACTGAGCAGGGATCTGCAGAGCTGGGGGTTATTACTGAGCGGGGATCTTCAGAGCTGGGGGTTATTACTGAGTGGGAGATCAGTAGAGCTGGAGGTTACTACTGAGTGGGGATCAGCAGAGCTCGCGGTTACTACTAAGCTGGGATCAGCAGAGCTGATGATTACTACTGAGTTGGAGATTATCAGAGCTGGAGGTTACTACTTAGTGGGAAATCAGCAGAGCTGGAGGTTACTACTTAGTGGGAAATCAGCAGAGCTGGAGGTTACTACTTAGTGGGGATCAGCAGAGCTGGGGGTTAGTACTGAGTGGGGATCAGCAGAGCTGGGGGTTAATATTGAGCCCCGCTTATCTGCTGAACAAGATTGTAATAAGATGGGGATCTGCTGAGTGGGGGTACTACTGAGCCAGGGTTCTACTGGGCCCCTTTTATACAAATCAACACACCCACAGGGCATCTGCCAAGCTTCACTAACGTTTCATAACAGCATCACTAAAGCATCAAAAACACATCAAAAAAGCCTGATGAAGCTGTAGCGGCTTTAATGTGTGTTAAAGTCGAAGTGTAAATGATCCCTTAGGGTTCATAACAGGGACAGCAGTGGACCATGGTTGCGTATTTTGTGTTGAAGCAGTCGCTTGTCATCTCCATTGGAAGCCAGAGTAACAAGGCGACAACAGAAGAGTACCATTAGGAGACAGGGACAGCGTTGTCACCCTCTGACAGGAAATGTCTGAACAAGGACCTTCGCGGCAGGTTCATCAGGGATTATTTTATTGAAATCTGCAAATTTAAAAAAAAAAAAAAGTTAAAAAAACGTATATGAGACTTAACCTCCTTGGCGGTATTCCCGAGTGTAGCTCGGGGTAACATTTCAGTACCAAAAGCGGTAACCCCGAGCTACACTCGGGAATACCATGCGGCGCTGCTCCGGCATGTGTTCTTCACTTACCTTACCCTGCGCTCCCACGATGTGTCCCCTGCAGCGTCCCCGGCCATCTCCTCCGGCCGATGCCGGCATCCGGCTTCTGTGTCCTGTCCCTGTGACGTCGGGACGTACGGGCGCCGGCGGCGGCGGGAAATTTAAAAATTTTAAAAAATGTCATTTTTTTTTTTTTTTCATTTTACACAGTAAAACATTGCTGTTTCAACCTATTTCACATACATTTTGTCCCGAGTGCTTTGTCCTGCGTCCTGCCTGCATTTTGTCTGTTCTTTCTGCCTGGAAACTGAGAAACGTCCATGGCGTCCAAAAAGCGTCCCTTTAGGTCAGACGCGGTTTTAGACCGGCTAGAGAACAGCGATAGTAAATCAGAACCACTTACAGAATTGAGTGATAATGATTCGTGGGGGAAATTCCTCATCAGACACTGAAAACGATTCTGCGACTTTGCTCAGCGATGTGCGAACTTGGCGCTCTATTTCACATTTCAGTGTTTTTGGTTTGATTATATTATTGAATTAAATTTTTTATTATTTTTATATTATTTTTATGATTATTTATTAAATTATAATTTATGATTTTGTGTTTCAAATTTTATCCTCCCCGGGATGTTTACTAGACTCTTGTTCGGACAGATTTCAGTGAGTTTTTCCTAAAAATTAAAGCCTACAATAAAAAAAATACATATTTCCATGCAAAAAAATGGTACCGCTTTCAGCACCAAAAATCTACAATAATCATACCGCCAGGGAGGTTAAGTGATGCGGTTTACATCTGCTTTACTAGTTGGTGGTGAATTGTGTTAGCCCGACAAACAATGGTTGGTTCTGTAAAACACTAATGATACAGCTCTGTAGTGCATCATATTACTCTGATTAACTGAGTATTATTTTTTTTATAATTTGAAAAAAAAAAAGATGATTTCCAGTTGCTAAGATCAATCCTAACAACTGGAAAGCGCTGATGTCGTAGCTACGGATCACTTTTACTTGGCTCTACCCGACACAACCAGTTTCCATGATACTATTTTCCCCATAATTAAGATAAAAATCTATTGCCAACCAAAATGTCTACAAAGACACTGAAGAGTGTTTAATATTTAATGCCGAGTTGGGCTGTCTTTGGTGGTAATTATCTCCTGGAATTTAGGCTCGCGGAAACTCCGTAATTACCAGACTATTTTTATCTTTACGGAGCCGTAATGACAATTATCACTCTCAATAAATATGGGCAAGGAGCTGGCAGAGGGATCGGAGATGTTCCTGTGTTTCACTGGTACGGTGTCTTCCTGGTGAGCTCAATAGAAAGCCTTGCCTCACTAGATCTTCAGTGGGCCGCAACACAAGAGAAAGCCTTGCCTCACCAGATCTTCAGTGGGCTGCAAATCAACAGAAAGACCTGCCTCACCAGATCTTCAGTGGGCTGCAACTCAAGAGAAAGCCTTGCCTCACTAGATCTTCAGTGGGCTGCAACTCAAGAGAAAGCCTTGCCTCACCAGATCTTCAGTGGGCCGCAACACAAAACAAAGCCTTGCTTCACCAGATCTTCAGTGGGCTGCAACACAAGAGAAAGCCTTACCTCACCAGATCTTCAGTTGGCCGCAACTCAAGAGAAAGCCTTGCCTCACCAGATGTTCAGTGGGCCGCAACACAAGAGAAAGCCTTGCCTCACTAGATCTTCAGTGGGCCGCAACTCAAGAGAAAGCCTTGCCTCACCAGATATTCAGTGGGCCACAATGCAAATGAAAGCCTTGCCTCGTCAGATCTTCAGTGGGCTGCAACACAAGAGAAAGCCTTACCTCACCAGAACTTCAGTGGGCTGCAACTCAAGAGAAAGCCTTGCCTCACCAGATCTTCAGTGGGCCGCAACACAAAACAAAGCCTTGCTTCACCAGATCTTCAGTGGGCTGCAACACAAGAGAAAGCCTTACCTCACCAGATCTTCAGTTGGCCGCAACTCAAGAGAAAGCCTTGCCTCACCAGATGTTCAGTGGGCCGCAACACAAGAGAAAGCCTTGCCTCACTAGATCTTCAGTGGGCTGCAACTCAAGAGAAAGCCTTGCCTCACCAGATCTTCAGTGGGCCGCAACACAAAACAAAGCCTTGCTTCACCAGATCTTCAGTGGGCTGCAACACAAGAGAAAGCCTTACCTCACCAGATCTTCAGTTGGCCGCAACTCAAGAGAAAGCCTTGCCTCACCAGATGTTCAGTGGGCCGCAACACAAGAGAAAGCCTTGCCTCACTAGATCTTCAGTGGGCCGCAACTCAAGAGAAAGCCTTGCCTCACCAGATATTCAGTGGGCCACAATGCAAATGAAAGCCTTGCCTCGTCAGATCTTCAGTGGGCTGCAACACAAGAGAAAGCCTTACCTCACCAGAACTTCAGTGGGCTGCAACTCAAGAGAAAGCCTTGCCTCACCAGATCTTCAGTGGGCCGCAACACAAAACAAAGCCTTGCTTCACCAGATCTTCAGTGGGCTGCAACACAAGAGAAAGCCTTACCTCACCAGATCTTCAGTTGGCCGCAACTCAAGAGAAAGCCTTGCCTCACCAGATGTTCAGTGGGCCGCAACACAAGAGAAAGCCTTGCCTCACTAGATCTTCAGTGGGCCGCAACTCAAGAGAAAGCCTTGCCTCACCAGATCTTCAGTGAGCCGCAACACAAAACAAAGCCTTGCTTCACCAGATCTTCAGTGGGCTGCAACACAAGAGAAAGCCTTACCTCACCAGATCTTCAGTGGGCTGCTACACAAGAGAAAGCCTTGCCTCACCAGATCTTCAGTGGGCCGCAACGCAAGGGAAAGCCTTGCCTCACCAGATCTTCAGTGGGCAGCAACTCAAGAGAAAGCCTTGCCTCACCAGATCTTTAGTGGGCCGCAATGCAAGAGAAAGCCTTGCCTCACCAGATCTTCAGTGGGCCTCAATGCAAGAGAAAGCCTTGCCTCACCAGATCTGCTGTGGACACAGTGCATCATGGTGCTCCATACCAATCCTAGCGATCACATGATATTTATGTGAGCAAACTGTCACAAACGGGTTTAGAATAGTAGGAAGTAATATGGGGAAAATATAAACGCTGCAAATTTGTTGCAGATTCCTACCTGTTGTTATTCTGAAAAAATATCTGTTTGTTTCTCTGTGTCTATGTACAGAGTGAATGTGAATGGGAGTGACTTTATAACGATCAATCAGCTGCTGCCCCTGCAGGGCTCTAATGAGGAAAGTGGCAGGGTCTGCATCCCTTTAGACATGATTTTCCTTTGGGAGTATCCCACCTAAAATGACATATATGTTGCAGGTGGTGCCCAAAATCTGGCTCGTATCTTGGTGCAGACTTCTGGGAAGATCTGTGAGCCAATCACACAATCAGGAAATTAAATTTTTGGGGGCGTTACACAGAAAATTACAGATTGAGAAGGAAAACTTGATTTTTAATAACGCCCAATTACAATATGACTTGTCTTGCAATTGTATATACTAGATTATTATTTTTTTTTTTAATTTGCTATTTTTTTCCAATGAAAGATCAACAACACAGTGGCTAAATGGTTAGCACTTCCACCTGGCAGTACTCGGGTTGTTGGTTCGAATCCCAACCACATCACCTCCTGCCTGGAGTTTGCATGTTCTCCCTGTGCCTGTGTGGGCTTTCTCCAGGTACTCCAGTTTCCTCTCACACTCCAAAGACATGCTGGTAGGTGAATTGGCTCCTGTCTAAATTGTCCCTAGTATGTGTATGTATGAATGTGAGTTAGGGACCGTAGATTGTATGCTCTTCTGGGGTGGGGACTGATGTGAATGTACAATATATGTAAAGCGCTGCGTAAATTGATGTTGCTATATAAGTACCTGTAATGAATAAATAAAACTTTATTGCTATCACAAGAGGGTTAACATGCTTGCTTTGTGATGGCAGTGACAGGTCCTCTTTATGGGGATTTTAGACCCCTGATGTTTCCCATGCCCTCCAGTGCTGCTAATCAAGCACAGTTTGTGCTTGATTAGCTATTTCCCTGGGTAGAGCCAGGGCTGCTGTTAGAAACCATGGTGGTGGTGGTGGTGTGGGGGGGGGGGGTATACAGCCAACCTGACAGGGCCCCCTCAAATAAACACTATGCTTCAGTTATGAATGAACACAGCAAGCGATCGGTACCGATCACTAATTGTGTTCATTCAGGAAAGGAAGGGGCTGGTAAGTGTGCCATATTTACTGGACCCTCCTCCACTCTCTATCCTGAAGGATCCTGGGTGGGAAGGAGAGAAGGAAAGCCGGCAGCACTGCGGGGGTAAGCAAGGTACACAGGGGGGCCTGAGTAGCAGAGGGAAATGTATGCTGCACAGGGAGGGTGATAGGTGTGGGGGGGGGGCAATTACTGGAACTGATCCCCTGTATGGTTCTCTGCAGCAGCCGGGTTTCAGCTGCTGCAGAGAGAGCTATACAGGGGATCAGTTCCAGTAATTGCCCCCCCCCCCACACCACCACCACTGTGCTGATCACCCTCCCTGCCCACAACCAATCCTGGGCCCCCCTGCTGGCCTGGGCCCTGTACAGGAGACCCCCTTGTCCACAGTGCTGGGTAGAGCAGATGAGGAGTGGCAGCATCATAGCAAAAAAAAATAATGCATGTCTATGGTGTGAACTGGGTACATAGGCAGCAGTTGTATTCAATGTGTCCTTGTGCTGATCCTGCATTGATCAACTCAACCGACTAGGTGTGAATGAGCCATTATATTCCACATCATTCAGAGTTGTTTGGATGCCCCTTTGGTTATTTACAGGGGAAAACAATATAAATTGTACATAGCGGTCCTGATCTTCTGTACCGCGAGTGAAGTGTTTTCTAGATTCCACAGCCAAGCGGCATAGCAGAGATAACTGGCACAGTCCCATCTTTTTATTACAAAGTCCTGTATATTTCCTGCAATAAAACCCGATGCTGGACTGTATATATATATACAGTTGTGTTCAAATAACAGCAGTCAGACATCACTAACCGGATCAATCGCTGTTTTTTGGTAGAAATTATACTTCTACATGGCAAATAATTTCCTAGCAGGTGTAGTAGAGTAATAGAAATCCAACAGACCCAACAGTCATGACATGCATGCTGCTGATTCTGTGTCATTGAATCACTCATTGAAAGGGGCGTGTTCAATATAATAGCAGTGTGGAGTTCTATTAGTGAGGTCATTCATTCATTTGACAAACAGGTGGCAATTATTGCCCTTATTTAAGGAAGGAAGGCAGCAAATGTTGTACATGCTGGTTACAGTGCATTTCTCTCTGAAATTCTGAGGAAAATGGGTCGTTCCAGACATTGTTCAGAAGAACAGCGTACCTTGATTAAAAAGTTGATTGGAGAGGGGAAAACATATAAAGAAGTGCAGAAAATGATCGACTGCTCAGCTAAAATGATCACAAATGCTTTAAAATGGCAACCAAAACCTGAAAGACGCGGAAGAAAGCGAAAAACTACCATTGGAATGGATAGAAGAATAGCCAAAATGGGGCGGACTCAGCCAACAATCAGCTCCAGGAAGATGAAAGAAGGTGTGACGTTCCCTGTGAGGACTGTTACAATTAGAAGACGCCGATGTGAAGCCAAGCTATCTGCAAGAATTTCCCGCAAAGTCCCACTGTTGGGAAAAAGACGTGCTGAAGAGGTTACAATCTGCCAAAGAGCACATTGACTGGCCTAAAGAGAAATGACACAACATTTTGTGGACTGATGAAAGTAAGATTGTTCTTTTTGGGTCTAGTGGGCGGAGACAGTTTGTCAGACGACCCCCAAACACTGAATTCAAGCCACAATACACTGTGAAGACCGTGAAGCATGGTGGTGCAAGCATCATGATATGGGGATGTTTCTCATACTACGGTGTTGGGCCTATTTATCGCATACCAGGGATCATGGATCAGTTTGAATCCATCAGAATACTTGAAGAGGTCATGCTGCCTTATGCTGAAGAGGAAATGCCCTTGAAATGGGTGTTCCAACAAGACAACGACCCCAAACACACCAGTAAAGGTGCAACATCTTGGTTCCAGACCAACAAGATGGACGTTATGGAGTGGCCAGCCCAATCCCTGGATCTTCATCCAATAGAAAACTTGTGGGGTGACATCAAAAATGCCGTTTCTGAGGCCAAACCAAGAAATAAATAAGAACTGTGGAATGTGGTCCAATCATCCTGGGCTGGAATACCTGATCACAGGGGCCAGAAGTTGGGGGACTCCATGCAACACAGATGTACAGCAGTTCTCAGAAACAGTGCGACTACAACCAAATATTCATGAAGTCATTCAAAGGAAAGCAAATTCTTCAAACATTTCTCAGTTTATATAGTGAATGTTTGAGTTTGGAAAGAAGAATACAAACACTGCGATTTTTTCTTTGAACCGTCTAATATTCACTTTTCTTCCATTTTTTTAGAGGAACGACACAAATTTTATGTATTTTTCTTCATGTTATGATTTGGAATAGAATGTGTCGTGTTCCCAATGCATTTGTGTGGATGGAAATAAAAGGATTAGAAGGATTTTCAGCTTTAGTCACTTTTTTCAACACACTGCTATTATTTTGAACACAACTGTATATATATATATATATATCGCTCTGTTATAGATCTGAGACAGTTCTAGAATCTGACTATGAGGGGCCGCTCTCCTACACAGCCCCCCCCAAGATTCAGATTCTGTCTGTGTCCGGTCTGTCAGCTGTCTATCCTTCCCGCTGTTCTTCCGCTGATTTTCTACGCAAACAGCTGCCTTTCATACTCAAAAAAAAAAATCCTTGCAACAAAATTTTTGCTTGAAGTTATTTACGAGACACCCAGTAACAACTGGCAATGTGACAAAATTTAGACATTTAGTTGGGTCAAGTAAAAATCCAACTCCAGGCATTTTTAGAATTTTTTTTAAATAAAAAGCAACTAAGGCTGCAATTCTTTTGCCTTCAATCTGGAGCTGTCCCCTGCAGTACCGCTATGTTTCCACAAGATGTCCTCATTTATTGGCGATCCGGGGTTATGGTACTCACAGGATCCCTGCTGGATCTCCACTATCTCCAGGACTTCCAGAGTTCCCAGTTGTGACATGGCCATGTCCTCTGATCAGATGTGTGCTGTGTCTTAACACCAGCTATCTGAAAGCAAAAGAGTTTTAATAATTCATACTAGTTGACTGTTTGTTGATAACTTGGATTGACCTGACCACGTTCTTGCCTACTGCCTTCCTCAACCTCTGCTGGACCACTACTACTTTATTGTTTACTACTTGCCATGACCTCTGCCTGATCCTGACTACTCTCCTGTTGGCTGCCTGCCATGACCTCTGCCTGATCCTGACTACTCTCTTGTTGGCTGCCTGCCATGACCTATGCCTGATCCTGACTACTCTCCTGTTGGCTGCCTGCCATGACCTATGCCTGATCCTGACTACTCTCCTGTTGGCTGCCTGCCATGACCTATGCCTGATCCTGACTACTCTCCGGTTGGCTGCCTACCTGCCATGGCCTATGCCTGATCCTGACTACTCTCTTGTTGGCTGGCTGCCATGACCTCTGCCTGATCCTGACTACTCTCCGGTTGGCTGCCTGCCATGACCTATGCCTGATCCTGACTACTCTCTTGTTGGCTGCCTGCCATGACCCTCTGCCTGATCCTGAATACTCTCCTGTTGGCTGCCTGCCATGACCTCTGCCTGATCCTGACTACTCTCTTGTTGGCTGCCTGCCATGACCTATGCCTGATCCTGACTACTCTCCGGTTGGCTGCCTGCCATGACCTATGCCTGATCCTGACTACTCTCTTGTTGGCTGCCTGCCATGACCCTCTGCCTGATCCCGAATACTCTCCTGTTGGCTGCCTGCCATGACCTCTACCTGATCCTGACTACTCTCTTGTTGGCTGCCTGCCATGACCTATGCCTGATCCTGACTACTCTCTTGTTGGCTGGCTGCCATGACCTCTGCCTGAACCTGACTACTCTCTTGTTGGCTGCCTGCCATGACTTCTGCTTGAACCTGACTACTATGTTGTTGGCTGCCTGCCTGACCTCTGCCTGAACCTGACTACTCTGTTTTTGGCTGCCTGCCATGACCTCTGCCTGAACCTGACTAGTCTCTTGTTTTCTGCTTGCCATGACCTCTTCCTGGATCTGACTACTCTCTTCTTAGCTGCCTACCATGACCTCTGCCTGAAACTGGCTATTCTCTTGTTTGCTGCCTGCCAGCCTGCCATGACCTCTGAGTGTTCATTTCTTTATGCAAAAACATAGTTCTATAATTGATTATATTTCTTCACAGGTACTTGTATGCATGCTTAGAAGCTGTACGATATTAGAATGAATCACTTAACAAGGCAATTACTGTCGGGTCTCGTTAGAGTTGGATATCTCACTCATTTCACAGACAAAGTAACTAAATCTATCTATGGAGGTATAAACAAATATTTTAAAAGTATGCCTGTGCAATTTTAAGATTTTAACAAGGAATATTCAAATTCTTGCTAATGACATGTCAAGAAAGAGAACAACGTGAGGAAATGTCTCTTCCTAGACAGTTGTCTAAGTTGTGTTTGTAGACACATGACCATCACACCTTTACTGGTGGACATCCCATCCTGATGCAATGGCCATTAATATGGAGTTGCCTCCCTTGTGGGTATATCATCCTCCTCTTATCTGGAAAGGCTTTCCACAAGATTTTGGAGGGTGTCTGTGAGAATTTGGGCCCATTTGTGAGGTTGGGTACTGATGTTGGAAGAGAAGACCTGGCTCACAATCAAGTGGGTTCAGTCCTTTCTTAGACAGCTTCCATCACAGTATGTACCCCATTGGAAGATTCTCTCTCTATTCCTGTTCTGTCACAACTCCAAATGTTGGGCTTACTATTTCTTTTCTCCAAATGACAATGGTTACCAGGAAAAACAGTGAAAGTAAGTCTCTGCAGGAGGGTTCAGAAGGCAATAAAAAACTAATATCTGATCTGCACTACACACAATCTCCAATGCCAGAAGGAAAACTAGGTGCATGGCCTGTGGTGGCACTTCTGCAAACTCCTTCAAAACAGAAACGGCCAAAAGGTGTAAATGCAAATTATGTATTTGAGAACATACAGTATGTCATAATAAACAGAATACCCACCTTTTTGGGGACAAGGAGGACACTCTTCCTCAAGGGGACAGACATGGAATAGTCATTGTCCATCATCTATGTTTGTGTCCTTGAAGAAAGGCGCTTCTGTGCCCACAAAACGTTGTTCTGCTCACCATGAAATGTGATTGCACATTTTTTTGTTTCGAAACTTTTGGTGTGCTGACTACTATGGGTTCAAGGAAGCAATACAAACTCGAAACGTTTGATAACCCATTACTGAGAAAATAGTTTTGGCTTTAGATACATACTGTAATGGACCCCGACACCCACGACTGGGTATCTCCGTCAAGAAGCTGCTTCTCAGGCTCTGGAACACGAGACCAGTGACTCTGGCTATTGTTACCCCAAGATCCAGACGACACCAGATTTTAAGTAAGCCAGAAGGTAGACTAGATTATTTGAACACAGATACAAGATATATCCAATAAGGGGACAATCCCCACTCTGTGCATAATGACACAGGGCGGGGCAATCTACATTTAGTAACAAGAGACACACAGGTATTCAAACTTCACACCAGCAGACAATCCCATCAGGAGGGAGGGCTGCTGGAGACACCCCCCCCCCACTGAGCGAATACACATAAACACATACATCCCATAATAGTTTGCTCCCAAACAATAGAACAATGGGATGCAGCCACATGACCTCAAACTATCAACAACCCCCCTCCCCAAAATTAGGACAGATCACCCTGTACCCCTAACAGGCACAGGATGATTTACACCTAAGAGGGATATGGGGAGCTGAGACAGGGGTCTCCCCACCTTTCCAAAGTGAGCTGGGTTCCATGGGCCCCCCCACCCAAAGTGACTCCCGTCACCCATACTTGCCAAAATTATGGTCCCACTGTCTACATTTCATCTGCCCACTTTCTTGGTGGGTGTTCCCAAATCATGCCCACTTTTAGGTTTGGTCCCCCCCAGACTGCATGTCACATGCCTGGTCAAGGCCGAGTCAATAAGAAGGCTTCCCATACATCTCTTGTCCTGTTTCCCCTGGAGATGATGAAAGAGTATACCAGGGTATAGAGTGGCATGGATGCCTGTGTCGGAGATCCAGATTGGGACATCTTGTAGCAGATGTAGAGCTGATGGCAGTACAGCAGGTAAGTCGGCAGATGCGGGATCTCAGATGCGTGATCAGGCGGTCTGAAGTTGGCAACAACCGGGTGGCAGAGGTACAGAAACAGGAACAAGGAGCAGAATTAGGGCCAGGCCAAGGTCAGTATTGGGTGAGCATAGTAGGTACCAGAACAGCAGGCTGGAGACAAGGTCTGGTCACAAGCCGGAGTCATTAACTTCAGGAACAGGTAGTGCCAGCAAGCCAGGTCAGGATACAAATGTAAGCACAGAACCAGGTCACAGGCAGAAGCAGCTGACGACCACTCAGCAATGACACTGAGTCCTTCAATGCATGCTCATGCTCACAAGCATGCTATACATGTGCACGTGCATGTGTAGATCCGTACATGGCCTAATTCTGTATGCATTTCTTTGAGCACTGGCATGAGCTTGGTTTTCAGGACACTGCAACTCTAGATATGTGGAAACCACCCACCATGACAACTTTATGGATTGCCCCACCCAGACCATGTGTGACAGGAGCAGGGGCGGACTGACAACTCATGGGACTCCCGGGCAATAGGGGATTATGGGGCCCCTGTGTCCTTGCCCAAACTCAAAAAAGCCTATGAAAAAGGTACCAGGGGCATCTCATGGGGCCCCCTACTGACCCCGGGCCCTCGGGCAGTGCCCGAGTTTCCAAATGGTCAGTTCGCCCCTGGACGGGAGTCACTTTGTGTGAGGAGACCCATGGAACCCAGCTCACTTTGGAGAGGTGGGGAGACCCCTGTCTCAGCTCCCCATATCCACCTTATGTGTAAGTCACCCTGTGCCTGTTAGGGGTACAGGGTGATCTGTCCTAATATTGTGTGGGCTTTGTCTCAGACTGTGTAAACATGTTTAGGAGATAGGTGGGGGGGGGGGGTTGTTGATTGTTTAATGTCATGTGGCTGCATCCCATTGTTCTATTGTTTGTCTGACTTGGGAGCAAACTATTATGGGATGTATGTGTTTATGTGTATTGGCTTGGTGGGGGGTGTCTCCAGCAGCCCTCCTTCCTGATGGGACTGTCTGCTGGTGTGAAGTTTGAATACCTGTGTGTCTCTTGTTACTAAATGTAGATTGCCCCGCCCTGTATCATTATGCAGGGAGGAGGGATTGTCCCCTGAGTGTATATATCTTGTATCTGTGTTATTATTATTATACAGTATTTATAAAGCGCCGATAGTTCGCTCAGCGCTGTACATTACAGAGGGGGACAGAACATGTGACAGAACAATACCAATACAATGCAAAACATGAGGGGATCGAGGGCCCTGCTCTTTCGAGCTTACAATCTAGGAAGTGTTCAAATAAACTGGTCCTGGTTTACTTCAAGACTGGTGTCGTCTAGTCTGGTATGGTCGGTTGTGGTGTCTGTTGTCGGCAGGGGCGGACTGACCATTTGGAAACTCGGGCACTGCTCGAGGGCCCGGGGTCAGTAGGGGGCCCCATGAGATGCCCCTGGCACCTTTTTCATAGGCTTTTTTGAGTTTGGGTAAGGACACAGGGGCCCCATGATCCCTTATTGCCCGGGGGCCCCATGAGTTGTCAGTCCGCCCCTGGTACTGCGTAAATTGATGGTGCTATATAAGTACCTAAAATACATAATAATAACCGTATAGATATTATATGTGAAAAAGGTTTTTTTTTTGCTTGCTTTTTTTGCGTTTTGCCAGTTGTCAGTCCGCCCCTGGTTGTCGGTGCGGGGAAGCGGTATTCTAACGGAAATACTCAAGCGCAGTCTGGGTCGCGTCCATTACACCACGCCTTTAAATATGCACGTACCACTCACTATGCTCACTTTATGGGTTGTCCCTTACCTAGCAGCCCTGATCCTTGGAATAATGCCTTTTTCAGCTCCTGTGTATCTCAAATAAGGGTGATTTTGTGATCCCAGAACGTGGCCCGGGATACCGCACTGGAGGCACAGAGGGCCAAGATGCAGGACTGTCTTGGCAAATTCAGTTGGCATCTATTTTTAAAGCATATGGAAATTCTAATTTTTTTTTGTTACTGGCAGGGAAAGGCGTCCATATCTGGAGTCTAACTAAGGACACTTGTTGTTGGTGAACTGACATGAACCCTCTTCCACGGCTGCTTCTTCGGTGCGCAGTATGGCTGCCTCTAATGCAGCCGGCAAGAACACTTTAAGGTCAGACGTGGCACAGCACGAGAAGGTTATCAGAAAATTACAGGGGAAGTGAATTGTGTCGCTCTCGCCGTACGAATGATATAGGCACGCCGTCTGCGGGATATCAGATGCCCTTGCAATAAACTTCAAGGCTGCGTGAAAAATACCAGTTCAATCATATCATAATTAAGAGTAAATACAAGTGAAGGAGATGAATATGGCAGTACGTTTTCTTAATTATCCTAATGCTTTCTTAATGCCTGGCTTGTCAGAAGGTAACGGCGACGGCGGACGGCGGAATGGGCCCACGAATTTAACCCATTCACCAGAACTTCAGACTGAATGCCATGATTGTCATTTTTTTTTTATGATCACTCTAAAAATACCCATAAAGATGTTTGGGAACTGATAAAATTGATGACTACCCGTATAGAAGAAAAATATATTTGAAATATATTCTTACCAAATATATTGACATAAATTTGAAATACTACAATTTATTTATTTCAGGTACTTCTATAGCGCCGTCAATTTCCGCAGAGGTTTACACATATGAAATGCGTTTTTATTACAAAATATATGAAAAATATTTATATATATTGTACATTCACATCAGTCCCTAACCCTCAAGGGGCGTACAATCCAGGGGCGGACTGACCATTTGGAAACTCGGGCACTGCCCGAGGGCCCAGGGTCAGTAGGGGGCCTCATGAGATGCCCCTGGTACCTTTTTCATAGGCTTTTTTGAGTTTGGGCAAGGACACAGGGGCCCCATGATCCCCTATTGCCCAGGGGCCCCATGAGTTGTCAGTCCACCCCTGTTTTTGAGGTATGGAGACATGTATGAGGGTCTCTGGCAGTGCTATGTACTGTATACTGTCACCAGTCAGTGTCCCTAATCACTGCCACAGCAGTTATAGAGTCACCGTAAGGACTTGATCACATGTGCAATGCTTTCTGAAAAGCCATCTATGTTTGGATCACTGTTCAGAGAACATTTGACAGGCAGTGAGAAGGCGTTGTATCTCCTCCACACCATCTCCTTTGACCCCAAGCAGTTCCATTTCCAGAAAGCCTGAAGGTGCTCCTTGTATTTTGGGCCCCTCCATGTGGCTAGGCGGTACAAACGTCTCCATGATCCCCTATTGCCCAGGGGCCCCATGAGTTGTCAGTCCGCCCCTGGTACAATCTAAGGTCCTTAACTCACATTCATATGCTAGGGCCAATTTAGACAGAATACAATTAACCTACCAGCATGTTTTGTAGAGTCTGGGAGGAAACCCACACAGTCACAGGGAGAACATGCAAACTCCAGGCAGGTGGTGCTGTGGTTGGAATTTGAACCAGCAACCCGAGTACTGCCAGGTGGAAGTGCTAACCATTTAGCCACTGTGCTGTTGATCTTTCATGGGAAAAAAATAGCAAATTAAAAAAAAAAATAATAATAATCTAGTATATACAATTGCAACACAAGTCATATTGTAATTGGGCGTTATTAAAAATCAAGTTTTCCTTCTCAATCTGTAATTTTCTGTAAATTGCAATAGGGTGACCTGTTACACAGTTGGTGTAACGCCCCCAAAAATTTATTTTCCTGATTGTGTGATTGGCTCACAAATCTTCCCAGAAGTCTGCACCAAGATACGAGCCAGATTTTGGGCATCACCTGCAACATATATGTCATTTTAGGTGGGATACTCCCAAAGGAAAATCATGTCTAAAGGGATGCAGACCCTGCTGTATTCAATATATTTCAAAATATATTTCAATAAATATATACATATATGCGTATATATATATACTGTATGTTGAAATGCATTTTTATTACAAAATATATGAAAAATATTTTTAAAAATACATTTCAAATATACTGTTTGTCTTTAAAAATACAAATCTACATTTTTTGGAATGCATTCACAAATATATGTAAAAATATATGTTAAAATTACTTCTTTTTATATGTTACAAAAAATCTGAAGAATATATTTAAAAGAATATATATTTTTTAATATATAAAAAACGCATTTCAACATGCAATATATATATATATATAAATATATTTTGAAATATATTGAATATGGCCAAAATTGTAGTATTTCACATATATGTCAATATATTTGGGAAGAATATGGAGAATATGAAGAATTTGGGAAGAATATTTTTTAAATATATTTCATATATATTTTTCTTCCATGTGGGTATACAGATTTGATATAGAAAAATAATAAATAAAATATGCCTGAAGTATGGAAACGTATTAAGATAGATATCTTTTCTCAACCTTTTTACTCCAGAGGAAATCCTAAATTAATTTTCAGATCTTGAGGAACCCTTACTACAATCAATTCACTGGGGATCAGTGGGGAAAATGCCCCCTTACATTGGTGGTCAGTATGTAGGCAGATGCAGTCTGCTTTCTGCACTGTAGGTGGTGTATGACTGGAGTGGTACTGCAGCTGGAGAAGAAGTCAAGAGAAACCTGTTTTTTTAATCTTTCCTGGTCCCATGAGGCAGAGCTCTGGTGACTACGCTGCATTCCGGTGACCCTGATGGCCATCTTGGTTCAGCAGAGCCTTTTTAACTGCCTGCCCCCAGGATTTTTGTGCGCATTTGTGAATGGAGAGTGTAGGGACAGAGCACCCGTCTGGAAGGAAAAGTGATTAGCAGCAGGGATTAGTTTTAGATGAGTAGGGCAAGACCAGGGACACGCCAACCCCCCAACAATCCTTTCCATTGGGCTCAGACTGGCCAGGCTGCATTCTGCCCTTTGAAGACTGATGCTTTCGGTGCATGTGAACCTGCTCCATTCTACAAGTTGAACAGAACTGTTAGTGTTTCCCAGCAGGGAAAGTGTCAGGGTTCTACTGGGGTTCAGGTCTGAAGAAGGAGCCTATTGAGCATGCTCCGAAATGTATTACCACCCCCGTCACCTCCTACATCTGACTCTGCTCTCCAAGCTTCATTTTGATGCACATCCTGGACTCTACTTCCTGATCCTATAGACACAGTTTGCTGCTGGATGGCTGGATGTCCCCCCTGGATCTATTTACCACACCATGAGTCTTTTTAACTGTTTATCTTGTAAGTGCAATTTATCCTTTGTTTACTAAATAAATTGTCAATACCGCACTTACAGACGCCTTCCTCTCTTTTTCCCAGCAAAGAGCCTTCCCACTGGGCTGTTTGTATATTTGGGCCATTGCTTCATTACAAGTCTTGTTATTGGCAACCAGACTCAGTGTGTTTAATGCCGCCGCACCACCCTGCACCTACCCACACAAAGAAAGAAGGCAAAACTTACAATGCCACCATTACGGACATCTAAAAAAGATAAATTGGTGTCATGTTGCTGGCTTTGCTAAGTGCTACGGGCCCTGGGACTATGATGGCATCATCAAATGGAAAGACAATCAACCACGTCTCAGAGAATCCCCAGCCACCTCTGGAGGAACCCTAGTGGAGAATGGCTGAGATAGATGAAGATATTTGATCATAAAACCAAGAGTTTACCAAAATAGGCTTGATGAGCAGTGACACTGATCAATGGATGAATGCCCGAGGGTCTTCAACACAACAGACAATATGGCCCCCACCATGTATGTGGTGCATGTTAAGTGCTGCATGCACAAAGGTGCGTACATGCTCAGCACTGGTGTCACAACGGGGGGTCACAGAGGACAAGAATGCCACCTTGCCCTCTGTGATGACCTTAAGGTGAATAACTCAACACCGAGTTCACTATATGGACCACTTACCATATTTTTCGCTCCATAAGACGCACCTGACCATAAAACGCACCTAGGTTTTAGAGGAGAAAAACAAGAAAAAAAATATTCTGCACCAATGGACTGCAGACACAGTATAGGAAATGACCAGAGACTGCGGACATAGTACAGGAGATGACCAGAGACTGCGGACACAGTACAGGAGATGACCAGAGACTGCAGACATAGTACAGGAGATGACCAGAGACTGCGGACATAGTACAGGAGATGACCAGAGACTGTGGACAGTACAGGGATGACCAGAGACTGCGGACATAGTACAGGAGATGACCAGAGACTGCGGACACAGTGCAGGGGATGACCAGAGACTGCGGACATAGTACAGGAGATGACCAGAGACTGCGGACATAGTACAGGAGATGACTAGAGACTGCGGACACAGTACAGGAGATGACCAGAGACTGCGGACACAGTGCAGGGGATGACCAGAGACTGTGGACATAGTACAGGTGATGACCAGAGACTGCGGACATAGTACAGGGGATGACCAGAGACTGCGGACATAGTACAGGGGATGACCAGAGACTGCGGACACAGTACAGGAAATGACCAGAGACTGCGGACATAGTACAGGAGATGCCCAGAGCCTGCGGACACAGTACAGGAGATGACCAGAGACTGCGGACATAGTACAGGAGATGACCAGAGACTGCGGACACAGTACAGGAGATGACCAGAGACTGTGGACATAGTACAGGTGATGACCAGAGACTGCGGACACAGTGCAGGGGATGACCAGAGACTGCGGACACAGTGCAGGGGATGACCAGAGACTGCGGACACAGTACAGGAGATGACTAGAGACTGCGGACACAGTACAGGAGATGACCAGAGACTGCGGACACAGTGCAGGGGATGACCAGAGACTGTGGACATAGTACAGGTGATGACCAGAGACTGCGGACATAGTACAGGGGATGACCAGGGACAGCGGACACAGTACAGGAGATGACCAGAGACTGCAGACACAGTACAGGAGATGACCAGAGACTGCGGACATACTACCGGAAATGATCAGAGACTGCGGACACAGTACAGGAGATGACCAGAGACTGCGGACACAGTACAGGAGATGACCAGAGACTGCAGACATAGTACAGGAGATGACCAGAGACTGCGGACATAGTACAGGGGATGACCAGAGACTGCGGACACAGTACAGGGGATGACCAGAGACTGCGGACGGTACAGGGGATGATCAAGAGACTGCAGACAGTACAGGATATGACCAGAGACTGCGGACCTTTAGGGAGGGAGGAGGAGCGGGTACCTGAATTTGACAGTTACCCATTCCCACTTCTGCGGAGTTGTCCTCCCTTTACTGTGGGCACCCGGCTGTCATGTGTCCCAGAAGACGCCGGACCATTCACAAAGCGCAGCGCTTCTCGCGCATGTGCAGTGCGCAACCGGCTGTCACAGATGCTGGCGTGGGAAGAAGCCGGCGCGGGAAGACTGCGCAGCGCTGGAGCGAGGAACAGGTAAGGTCCTGCAGCAGAGAACAGCTGAGCGGCTGGCCCGGTATTCTGACATGGTGGGGGCGGAAATACCGGACCGGCCGCTTTATATTCGCTCCATAAGACGCACCGACATTTTCCCCCCTTTTTTGAGGGGAAAATAGTGCGTCTTATGGAGCGAAAAATACGGTATGTATTTATACATGGAGATCACATCCATGGTGCGTACATGCTCTGCATTGGTGTCACAACTGGGAGGTCACAGAGGGCAAGAGTGCCCCCTTGCCCTCTGTGTTGACCTTAAAGTGAATAACTTAACACCGAGTTCACTATATGAACCACTGATGTATTTATACATGGAGATCATATCCCCCCTTATGTATTATACATGGAGATCATATCCCCCTTATGTATTATACATGGAGATCATATCCCCCCCTTATGTATTATACATGGAGATCATATCCCCCCCTTATGTATTATACATGGAGATCATATCCCCCCCTTATGTATTATACATGGAGATCATATCCCCTCTTATGTATTATACATGGAGATCATATCCCCCCCTTATGTATTATACATGGAGATCATATCCCCCCCTTATGTATTACACATGGAGATCATATCCCCCCCTTATGTATTATACATGGAGATCATATCCCCCTTATGTATTATACATGGAGATCATATCCCCCCTTATGTATTATACATGGAGATCATATCCCCCCCTTATGTATTGTACATGGAGATCATATCCCCCCTTATGTATTATACATGGAGATCATATCCCCCCTTATGTATTATACATGGAGATCATATCCCCCCTTATGTATTATACATGGAGATCATATCCCCCCTTATGTATTATACATGGAGATCATATCCCCCCCTTATGTATTATACATGGAGATCATATCCCCCCCTTATGTATTATACATGGAGATCATATCCCCCCTTATGTATTACACATGGAGATCATATCCCCCCCTTATGTATTACACATGGAGATCATATCCCCCCTTATGTATTATACATGGAGATCATATCCCCCCTTATGTATTATACA
The DNA here is from genome assembly GCF_062004578.1 of Staurois parvus. NCBI lineage: Eukaryota > Metazoa > Chordata > Amphibia > Anura > Ranidae > Staurois > Staurois parvus. Next base: position 1,617,203 of record NW_028318391.1, read on the forward strand.
TGGAGATCATATCCCCCCTTATGTATTATACATGGAGATCATATCCCCCTTATGTATTATACATGGAGATCATATCCCCCCTTATGTATTACACATGGAGATCATATCCCCCCTTATGTATTACACATGGAGATCATATCCCCCCTTATGTATTATACATGTAGATCATATCCCCCCTTATGTATTATACATGGAGATCATATCCCCCCTTATGTATTATACATGGAGATCATATCCCCTTATGTATTATACATGGAGATCATATCCCCCCTTATGTATTATACATGGAGATCACATCCCCCCTTATGTATTATACATGTAGATCATATCCCCCCTTATGTATTATACATGGAGATCATATCCCCCCTTATGTATTATACTTGGAGATCATATCCCCCCTTATGTATTATACATGGAGATCATATCCCCCCTTATGTATTACACATGGAGATCATATCCCCCCTAATGTATTATACATGGAGATCATATCCCCCCTTATGTATTATACATGGAGATCATATCCCCCCTTATGTATTATACATGGAGATCATATCCCCCCTTATGTATTATACATGGAGATCATATCCCCCCTTATGTATTATACATGGAGATCATATCCCCCCTTATGTATTATACATGGAGATCATATCCCCCCTTATGTATTTATACATGGAGATCATATCCATGGTGCGTACATGCTCAGCACTGGTGTTGGTGCCAAACAGCCTGTACCAACTGAAGTGTAATATGGGCATATTGTTTAGCAAATTTCAACTAGTTTGTGTAACCTGCAACCAGACCAAGTGCTTGCACCTTCCTGTGTGTGACCTGACTAGACTTCTGACCTGTCTCTAGATCCTGACCTCCCATTGTGACTTCTGACCTGTCTCTAGATCCTGACCTCCCATTGTGACTTCTGACCTGTCTCTAGATCCTGACCTCCCATTGTGACTTCTGACCTGTCTCTAGATCCTGACCTCCCATTGTGACTTCTGACCTGTCTCTAGATCCTGACCTCCCATTGTGACTTCTGACCTGTCTCTAGACCCTGACCTCCCATTGTGACCTTTGTGGTCTGTGTTTAGCCTTCTGTTTTCTGCTTTCTGATTTGATATTGTTGACCTAGACATTTCCATGCCTTCTAATATGGTGCCCTTCTGTCTGGCTGTTACCAACCTTCAGCTTGTGTGTGGGTTATGTTTCTGCCTTCTGCTCAGGAGCTGCTGTGTTCCCACATCTAGTCTCGACCCAACACATTTAACAACATGTACTACCCATAATATTGGCTCTTGTGCCACTCTGCGTCCTTCAATTCCTTGTCAACACTTCCAGGTCCAAGGGAGAAGGTCCAAGAGAAACTCGGTTTCCACCAGGTACAGGACAGGTGACCATTAATCTCTCCAGAACCCCTGACCCTCATTGTCTCAGGATGAGAGGCCATAACCTGCAGTCAAAGAGATGCAAGCGAGTACACGTTACCAAAAAAAAAAAAAGTTTTTGCCAATGTACTTTCAGCTTCCGACTTGCAAACGTTTGCCCTGGGGCAATTCAGGAGGTCATAGGTTGCAGTTCTGAAGCTCTACTTAGCGAATCCTGTTTCCAAATGTCCTGTCAGCCCAATTGAACAGTGACAAGACAGATTGGGAAAGCGATGCATTCTGCTTAGGTGTGTAGAGAGAGAAGTTAATTGATCAATTAGCTGATAATTACAGGAATCCCCAGGCGCCAGTTTAGCACTTCAGCAATGAACTGATCTTCCCTACGTGTGAATTCTCAACACATGGGACTTCAGAAAATGATGGCGCACATTCAGCTACTATGACTGCATGTTAGGAGGAGGAGATTGCTAATAAAAAAAATCTTCACTTTACAGAAAAATCTGTAATCTATTTGATTCCATTAATAGGGTCTAATTTCTCCTTAAAGACTTGACTGAATTTAATTTAATTTTAAATGTATCATAAAATATAATTAATACAACATTTATTTGACTTTTTATTGTCCTTGAAGATATCAAATCTAAAGCCAAACCTTTTTGTTTTTTGTGAATGGAGTGTAGACATTATAAAATCTCTGTTCTGGCGCCAACTCTTTAATTGTGGCTTTCCCCTCATATTGAAGAGATTAGTTCTCACTTCTTGTAACTCCAGGATAGGAAGTGGATATCTAGGCAAAAGCATGAAGGAAAACCTGAGAGGGATTTTTTAATTACTCCCTACTCTATGCAAATCTAAAATCGTTTTGACTTTAGATACATATTATGCCAAGTTCACACAATTGTTTGGTCAGTCCATGTTGTATAATGTAGTACAATTAGTTAAATAGGTGAAAAAAGACAAAAATCCATCCAGTTCAACCAAAAGAAGGAAAAACTTACACACACAAATAGAAAACCTCCATATAAGCAATCCTATACTCACAGTTGATCCAGAGGAAGGCAAAAAACCCAAATAAAGCACGATCCAATTTGCTCCTGCAAGGGAAAAATTCCTCCCTGATCCCCCGAGAGGCAATCGGATATTCCCTGGATCAACTTTACCTATAAATGTTATATCCAGTTATATTCTGTGTATCCAAGAAAGAATCCAGGACTTTCCTACAGCAATCCACTGAGCTGGCCACAACCAACTCTGGAGGGAGTCTATTCCACATTCTCACAGCTCTTACTGTGAAGAAACCTTTCCGTGTTTGGAGATTACATTTCTTTTCCTCCAGACGTAAAGAGCGCCCCCTTGTCCTCTGTGATGACCTCAGGGGGATAACTACACCGAGTTCACTATATGAACCACTGATGTATTTATACATGGAGATCATATCCCCCCTTATGTATTATACATGGAGATCATATCCCCCCTTATGTATTATACATGGAGATCATATCCCCCCCTATGTATTATACATGGAGATCATATCCCCCCCTTATGTATTATACATGGGGATCATATCCCCCCTTATGTATTATACATGGGGATCATATCCCCCCTTATGTATTATACATGGAGATCATATCCCCCCTTATGTATTATACATGGAGATCATATCCCCCCTTATGTATTATACATGGAGATCATATCCCCCCTTATGTATTATACATGGAGATCATATCCCCCTTATGTATTATACATGGAGATCATATCCCCCCCTTATGTATTATACATGGAGATCATATCCCCCCTTATGTATTATACATGGAGATCATATCCCCCTTATGTATTATACATGGAGATCATATCCCCCCTTATGTATTATACATGGAGATCATATCCCCCCCTTATGTATTATACATGGAGATCATATCCCCCTTATGTATTATACATGGAGATCATATCCCCCCTTATGTATTATACATGGAGATCATATCCCCCCTTATGTATTATACATGGTGATCATATCCCCCTTATGTATTATACATGGAGATCATATCCCCCCTTATGTATTATACATGGAGATCATATCCCCCCTTATGTATTATACATGGAGATCATATCCCCCCTTATGTATTATACATGGAGATCATACCCCCCCTTATGTATTGTACATGGAAATCATATCCCCCTTATTTATTAAACCTGGAGATCATATCCCCTTCCTTATGTATTATACATGGAGATCATATCCCCCCTTATGTATTATACATGGAGATCATATCCCCTTCCTTATGTATTATACATGGAGATCATACCCCCCCTTATGTATTATACATGGAGATCATATCCCCCCTTATGTATTATACATGGAGATCATATCCCCCCTTATGTATTAAACATGGAGATCATATCCCCCCTTATGTATTATACATGGAGATCATATCCCCCCCTTATGTATTATACATGGAGATAATATCCCCCCCTTATGTATTATACATGGAGATCATATCCCCCCCTTATGTATTATACATAGAGATCATATCCCCCTTATGTATTATACATGGAGATAATATCCCCCCCCTTATGTATTATACATGGAGATCATATCCCCCCCTTATGTATTATACATAGAGATCATATCCCCCTTATGTATTATACATGGAGATCATATCCCCCCTTATGTATTATACATGGAGATCATATTATTATTATTATACAGTATTTATAAAGCGCCAATAGTTCGCTCAGCGCTGTACATTACAAATATCCCCCTCTTAAGTATTATACATGGAGATCATATCCCCCCCCCTTATGTATTATACATGGAGATCATATCCCCCCTTATGTATTATACGTGGAGATCATATACCCCTTATGTATTATACATGGAGATCATATCCCCCCCTTATGTATTAAACATGGAGATCATATCCCCCCTTATGTATTATACATGGAGATCATATCCCCCTTCTGTATTATACATGGAGATCATATCCCCCCTTATGTATTATACATGGAGATCATATCCCCCCTTATGTATTATACATGGAGATCATATCCCCCTTCTGTATTATACATGGAGATCATATCCCCCTTATGTATTATACATGGAGATCATATCCCCCCTTATGTATTATACATGGAGATCATATCCCCCCTTATGTATTATACATGGAGATCATATCCCCCCTTATGTATTATACATGGAGATCATATCCCCCCTTAAGTATTATACATGGAGATCATATCCCCCCTTATGTATTATACATGGTGATCATATCCCCCTTATGTATTATACATGGAGATCATATCCCCCTTATGTATTATACATGGAGATCATAACCCCCTTATGTATTATACATGGAGATCATATCCCCCCCTTATGTATTATACATGGTGATCATATCCCCCTTATGTATTATACATGGAGATCATATCCCCCTTATGTATTATACATGGAGATCATATCCCCCCTTATGTATTATACATGGAGATCATATCCCCCCTTATGTATTATACATGGAGATCATATCCCCCTTATGTATTATACATGGAGATCATATCCCCCTTATGTATTATACATGGAGATCATATCCCCCTTATGTATTATACATGGAGATCATATCCCCCCTTATGTATTATATATGGAGATCATATCCCCCTTATGTATTATACATGGTGATCATATCCCCCCCTTATGTATTATACATGGAGATCATATCCCCCCTTAATCTCCTCTTCTCAGTAGAGAATACATTCAGTTCCTCTAATCTTTCCTCACAGCTGATCTCCTCCATGCCTTGTATCAGTTTAGTTGCCCTTCTCTGTACTTTCTCCAGTTCCCCAATGTTCTTTGGCTGTGACAGAAGAAATTGCAGCCCCAGAAAATGGAGTCTCCAGAGCCAATCAGCCATTTAGTGTGGGGTATTCTGAAGGAGGGACAGTCCACAGAAAAGAAAAGAAGGACATTTCAGTTGCAGCTTCCCGAAAAACAAGAGTCCACATGTTCTTATTAAACAAATGTTGCTGCATTGTATCATGTCTGTGTATAGAACGTGGCGTGTTTTACTTGGTTAGTAATGCTCTCATGGACAGGATATGTGTGGAAGCCGGGGGGGGGGGGGGGGCAGGTTGAAGCAAAGAGAGAAGATAACATGTCTGGTACGGCTCAAAAGCACTGTGATGTCATCAGGCTGCTTGATGTCCATTTCAGATAAATAAAAAAAAAGTATTTTTACGGCTCTCATAGGAACTAAAACCGTCTAAATGTAGCACTTGATTGACCAGCATGGAAGGAGAGCAGCAGACAGCGGGGGCTGAGCTGCATTCAATACCTCCCAATCAATGTCCAGCGGCAGTGTGCACTGAAGGGCCTCTTCTTCCTGAATGTATTACTTATCTCCTCCTTACAGTAACAAGAAAACAAAGAACACATTTTCTTTCTTGTTAGCAACCTCTCAGATCGATTCTGCAGTCCTCAGCCCACAACACGGCCTGCATTACCTACATCGCAGCCCAAAAAACATGTCGCTCCATCTCCCAAATCACCTGACTAATCACAGCGGTGCTCAGACGAAGGTCTTCTTCTGGATCCGGGCAGTAAGAAATGGAAAAGCTGATACACAGTAATTACTTACTTTGACATTTTTTTATTTAATTGCCCATTTTGGATATATAGTGTGACGGGGGGATCACCCGATGGACAGCTCAGCTTGTTATGGTGGACATGGGCTGGAAACCCTAGTGGTCCAGGAGCTGTAACCAGGTCAGGGTCTTCAGGATTGCTCTACCAAGGGGGTAGCTGGAATAGAACAGCTACGGTGTTGAGACTTCACACGAAATGATAGGCAGAAAAGTAGTCAGGTCCAGGCAGAGGTCATGGGCAGGCAGCAAGTAATAAAAAACTCAGTTCCAGGTGGAGACCATGGCCAGGCAGCTGGCAAGAGAGTAGCCAGGACTAGGCAGAGGGCATGCCTAGGCAGGAGAGGCATCAGGTGCAGGCAGAGGTTATGGACAGGCAGAAGGAAAGTCAGGTTCAGGCAGAAGTTGTGGGCAGGCAGGGGAGAAGTCACGTTCAGGCAGAGGTTGTGGGCAGGCAGGAGGGAAGTTAGGTTCAGGCAGAGGTTGTGGTCAGGCAAGAGAGAAGTCAGGTTCAGGAAGAAGTTGTGGCCAGGCAGGGGAGAAGTCAGGTTCAGGCAGATGTTGTGGGTAGGCAGGAGAGAAGTCAGGTTCAGGCAGAGGTTTTGAGCAGACGGGAGAGAAGTCAGGTTCAGGCAGAGGTTTTGGGCAGGTGGGAGAGAAGTCAGGTTCAGGCAGAGGTTGTGGGCAAGCAGGAGGAAAGTCAGGTTCAGGCAGAGGTTGTGGGCAGGCGGGAGAGAAGTCAGGTTCAGGCAGAGGTTGTGGGCAGGCAGGAGAAAAGTCAGGTTCAGGCAGAGGTTGTGGGCAGGCAGGAGAGAAGTCAGGTTCAGGCAGAAGTTGTGGCCAGGTAGGGGAGAAGTCAGGACCAGGCAGAGGTTTTGGGCAGATGGGAGAGAAGTAAGGTTCAGGCAGAGGTTTTGGGCAGGCAGGAGGAAAGTCAGGTTTAGGCAGAGGTTATGGACAGGCAGGAGGGAAGTCAGGACCAGGCAGAGGTTGTGGGCAGGCAGGAGGAAAGTCAGGTTCAGGCAGAGGTTATGGACAGGCAGGAGGGAAGTCAGGACCAGGCAGAGGATTTGAGCAGACAGGAGAGAAGTCAGGTTCAGGCAGAGGTTTTGGGCAGGCGGGAGAGAATTCAGGTTCAGGCAGAGGTTGTGGGCAGGCAGGAGAGAAGTCAGGTTCAGGCAGAGGTTTTGAGCAGCCGGGAGAGAAGTCAGGTTCAGGCAGAGGTTGTGGGCAGGCAGGAGAGAAGTCAGGTTCAGGCAGAGGTTTTGAGCAGTCGGGAGAGAAGTCAGGTTCAGGCAGAGGTTTTGGGCAGGTGGGAGAGAAGTCAGGTTCAGGCAGAAGTTTTGGGCAGGTGGGAGATAAGTCAGGTTCAGGAAGAGGTTGTGGGCAGGCAGGAGAGAAGTCAGGTTCAGGCACAGGTTATGGATAGGCAGGAGGGAAGTCAGGACCAGGCAGAGGTTGTGGGCAGGCAGGAGAAAAGTCTGGTTAAGGCAGAGGTTTTGGGCAGACGCGAGAGAAGTCAGGTTCAGGCAGAGGTTTTGGGCAGGCAGGAGAGAAGTCAAGTTCAGGCAGAGGTTTGGGAAGGCATGAGAGAAGTCAGGACCAGGCAGAGGTTGCGGGCAGGCATGAGGAAAGTCAGGTTCAGACAGAGGTTGTGGGCAGGCAGGAGAGAAGTCAGGTTCAGGTGGAGGTTTTGAGCAGGCAGGAGGGAAGTCAGGTTCAGGCAGAGGTTGTGGGCAGGCAGGAGAGAAGGCAGGTTCAGGCAGAGGTTGTGGACAAGCAGGAGGGAAGTCAGGACCAGGCAGAGATCATGGACAGTTGGCAGGCAAAGTCATGTCTAGGCAGAGCTTGTGGACAGGAAAAAAGAGTAGTTCCAGGCTGAGATCAGGGACAGGCAGCAGACAAGAGAGTAGTCAGGTCCATGCAGAGGTCATGGGCAGGCTGCAGGCTAGAAAGAAGTCATGTCTAAGCAGAGGTTGTGGACAGACAGCAGGCAAGGTTGTTGGTAGGCGGCAGGAAGAAAAGTCATCAGGTCCAGGCAGAGGTTGTGGGCAGCCAGCAGCAAGAGAGTAGTCAGGTTAATCCGTGTCAGAACAAGCAAGGCAATTTATGAAGTATAATTGCTTTTTTGCACAAAGGATAGCTGGTAATAGGACACCAGCCAATGGTTGGTGTCAGAGGACAAGCCCAGCGTCATTACTGGGAATTCTGCCAAGGATTGTGAGAGCGCCAATGGAAGTCCCGGAAGGTGCTCTGTGGGTAGCACTGGAAGTCTTGGCAAAGATTCTGGGAGAAAGAGTTCTGAAAGTTCTGGCAGGAACTGGTGTCACTGAAGGACCCTGCCCCCATGTTGATCTGTCATTCAACGAGTGTGCCATCAAGACAGACCTACTCACCAAATGACAGGTAAACATGAGGGTGGGGCTACCCAGTGATGTCACCGAGTGACCCCCTGCCCCCATGTTTACCTGTCATTCAACGAGTGTGCCATCAACAAGGACATACTCACCAAATGACAGGTAAACATGAGGGTAGGGCTACCCAGTGCTGTCACCGAGTGACCCCCTACCCCTATGTTTACCTGTCATTTGGTGAGTGTCTCTCCACGGGACACGTCGTGTTCATCGGGCAGTGGGGTTTTTCATCTAAAAAATAAAAATCTAAATGAAATTAATCGCACATGTCTATAAAGCACCCAACGCATTTTGAGAGCTCAAAACACTCCCCCTTCATTTGTAAATAACAAAGAAAAAGAAAAAATAGATAAAAAATCACAGTGTATTAGAGCAATTTATAATAAAATTTATAGAAAAACTTGTTTTATAAAAAAAAGTATTTTATTGTATTTTAAATTATGTACTATTATTCTTTTTTTTATCATTTTAAAGTATATATAAAAATGTATACTAAAATTTAGATCTGATGGCATACAATTTATAAACAAAGGCATAAGAGGCAAAATTCCTATAGAGTGAAGCAATAAAATAAAACCAATAAATAAAATTCACATTTTGAGAGCTCAAAACACTCCCCCTTCATCAAGGTTATAAGATAAATTACAAAGAAAAATTAAAAATAGATAAAAATTCACAGTGTATTAGAACAATTTATAATAAAATTTATAGAAAAATGTATTTTTTAAAAAAATTATTTTATTGTATTTTAAATTTCGCACTATTATTCTTTTTTTTATAATTTTAAAATATATATAAAAATATATGCTAAAATTTAGAACTCATGGCATACAATTTACAAAAAAAGGCATAAGAGGTAAAAAAAAGGACAAAATGCCTATAGAGTGAACCGATAAAATAAAACCAATAAATAAAGTTCACAAAAACCAATACATAATTTTAAATAAAATTATTCAAAAAACAGGATGAAATTATACCAGTAATAATATATATGTGTTAGAATATAGCGTGCAAGTCCAGCATGAAATAATTAGTCCCCTTTCACAGTCATATGAGATTGTTTGTGCTGCAAGATTATCTTCAATTCTCCGTAAATTCTCAGTAAATTATTATTATTATACAGGACTTTTATATTGCTGACAGTTTGCTCAGTGCTTTACATTATGGAGGGAGACAGCACAATAACAATACAGTTCAATACAAGTGGGATTCGAGGGCCCTGATCCTGGGAGCTTACAATCTAGGAGGGAGGGGATAGTGGTACAGGAGGTAATTAGCTGTGGGGGATGGAGTGGTTGGGGGAGTAGAGGATTCCAGTATTAGCTGGGGTTGGGGTAGGCTTCCCTGGAGAGATAGGTTTTCAGAGTGCGCCTAAAGGCGAGCAGAGTAGGTGATAGTCTGATAGATTGGGGTAGGGAGTTCCAGAGGATGGGCGAAACCCTGGAGAAATCCTGGAGACGAGCATGGGAGGAGGAGACAAGGGAGCTAGAGAGTAGGAGGTCTTGTGAGGAGTGGAGAGGATGGTTTGGGTGGTATTTAGAGACAAGATCGGTGATGTAATTAGGGGCAGAGTTATGAACGGCTTTATACGTCAGTGTTAGTGTTTTGAATTGTATCCGTTGGGCAATTGGAAGCCAGTGGAGGGATTGGCAGAGAGGGGTGGCGGACACTGAGTGGAGGTCAGTGGAGGGATTGGCAGAGAGGGATGGTGGACACTGAGTGGAGGCCAGTGAAGGGATTGGCAGAGAGGGATGGTGTACACTGAGTGAAGGCCAGTGAAGGGATTGGCAGAGAGGGGTGGAGGACACTGAGTGGAGGTCAGTGGAGGGATTGGCAGAGAGGAATGGAGGACACTGAGTGGAGGCCAGTGGAGGGATTGGCAGAGAGGGGTGGCGGACACTGAGTGGAGGTCAGTGGAGGGATTGGCAGAGAGGGATGGTGGACACTGAGTGGAGGCCAGTGGAGGGATTGGCAGAGAGGGGTGGAGGACACTGAGTGGAGGTCAGTGGAGGGATTGGCAGAGAGGAGTGGAGGACACTGAGTGGAGGCCAGTGGAGGGATTGACAGAGAGGGGTGGAGGACATTGAGTGGAGGCCAGTGGAGGGATTGGCAGAGAGGGGTGGAGGACACTGAGTGGAGGTCAGTGGAGGGATTGGCAGAGAGGGGTGGTGGACACTGAGTGGAGGCCAGTGGAGGGATTGGCAGAGAGGGGTGGAGGACACTGAGTGGAGGCCAGTGGAGGGATTGGCAGAGAGGGGTGGAGGACACTGAGTGGAGGTCAGTGGAGGGATTGGCAGAGAGGGGTGGAGGACACTGAGTGGAGGTTAGTGGAGGGATTGGCAGAGAAGGGTGGAGGACACTGAGTGGAGGTTAGTGGAGGGATTGGCAAAGAGGGGTGGAGGACACTGAGTGTAGGCCAGTGGAGGGATTGGCAAAGAGGGGTGGAGGACACTGAGTGGAGGTCAGTGGAGGGATTGGCAGAGAGGGGTGGAGGACACTGAGTGTAGGCCAGTGGAGGGATTGGCAAAGAGGGGTGGAGGACACTGAGTGGAGGTTAGTGGAGGGATTGGCAGAGAGGGGTGGAGGACACTGAGTGGAGGTTAGTGGAGGGATTGGCAAAGAGGGGTGGAGGACACTGAGTGTAGGCCAGTGGAGGGATTGGCAAAGATGGGTGGAGGACACTGAGTGGAGGTTAGTGGAGGGATTGGCAGAGAGGGGTGGCAGATACAGAACGGTTAGTAAGGTGGATGAGTCTGGCAGCAGCATTCATGAAGGACTGGAGGGGGGATAGCCTGCGGTGAGGTAGGCCAATGAGGAGGGAGTTACAATAGTCAAGGCGTGATATAATAAGGGAGTAAATTAGTTGCTTAGTGGTTTCCGGGGTTAGGAACGGGTGTATCTTGGAGATGTTGCGGAGGTGAAGTCTACATGAGTTTGTCAGCGATTGGACCTGGGGCTGAAATGACAGATGGGAGTCTAGGATTACACCTAGCACCCTGGCATGAGGGGAGGGAATGATGATTGTGTTATTGATATTGATGGAGAAGTCGGGGGGGGGCACGGGCTGGGGGGGAGTATTAGGAGCTCAGTTTTGAAAAGGTTGAGTTTAAGGAAGTGGAGTGACATCCATGCCGATATGTCACTTAGTAGGCTGGTGAAGCGATTGGAGACTGAGGGGGTGACGTGAGGGGTAGACAGATAGATTTGTGTGTCATCAGCATAGAGATGATACTTAAAGCCATGGGAGTTTATCAATTGGCCAAGGGAGGAGGTGTAGATGGAGAAGGGGTCCAAGGACAGAACCTTGAGGGACCCCGACAGAGAGGGGGAGTGAAAGGGAGGTGGCAGCGTTATAGGTAACACTGAAGGAGTGCTGCAATAGATAGGAGGAGAACCAGGAGAGAGCGGAGTCTCTGAGGCCAAGAGAGTATAGTTTTTTGAGGAGGAGGGGGTGGTCAACCGTGTCAAAAGCCGCAGAGAGGTCAAGTAGTAGGAGTACGGAGTAGTGGCCATTAGTTTTTGCAGTTAGTAGATCATTAGAGAGTTTTAGTAGGGCAGTTTCGGTGGAGTGTAGGGAGCGGAAGCTGGACGGTAAAAAAAGGGTAAAGATCCCACTGAGCCAGGATCTTACCTCCTAATCTCTCTGTTAAACCTTGACGCAAAAATCCTGTCTAAAATAATTGCCAATAGGTTAGCCACTATTTTACCCTCTCTCATTGACCCTTCCCAATCCGGATTTATACAGGGGAGATCTGCTACCTCTAATATTATTATTATACAGTATTTATATAGCGCCAGAAGGTTTGCTCAGCGCTGTACAATAGCGGGGGGGACAGAACATGAGACAAAACAGTAACAATACAATACACGAGGGATTCGAGGGCCCTGCTCTTTCGAGCTTACAATCTAGGAGGGAGGGGATAGTGGTACAGGAGGAGATGGCTGTGGGGGATGGAGTGGTGGGAGAAGTGGCGGAGATCGGTTGTTAGGTGAGGGTGGGGTAGGCTTCCCTAAAGAGATGGGTTTTCAGGGTGCGCCTGAAGGTGAGGAGGGTAGATGACAGTCTGATGGATTGGGATAGGGAGTTCCAGAGGATGGTTGAAGTCCTGGAGAAGTCCTGCAGTCGGGCGTGGGAGGAGGAGACCAGGGAGCTAGAGAGTAGGAGGTTCTGTGAGGAGCGAAGGGCACGGGTAGGGTAATATTTGGGTATCAGGTCAGTTAGGTAGTTTGGGGCGGCGTTGTGAATGGCTTTGTAGGTCAGAGTTAGTAATTTGAATTTGATGCGTTGGGCAATCGGGAGCCAGTGAAGGGATTGGCAGAGGGGGGTGGCAGATGTGGAGCGGTTGGTGAGGTGGATGAGTCTGGCCGCTGAGTTCAGGATAGACTGGAGTGGGGATAGCCTGTGTTTGGGTAGGCCAGTGAGAAGGGAGTTGCAGTAGTCCAGGCGTGAGATGATGAGGGAGTGTACGAGTTGTTTGGTGGTGTCTGGGGTGAGGAACGTACGTATCTTGGAGATGTTGCGGAGGTGGAGCCTGCATGACCTTGATAGTGATTTTTTTTTTTCATTCTTTTATTTAGAAAATTTCAAAGTAAAAGTAATCACATTTTGCCATGTTACAAGTTACATCACAGAATCACAGGCAAGAAAAATTACAGAAGAGAAAAAAAAATTTAACAACAAAAAAACCTCTTCAAAAATTCCAAAGAATATACAAAATGTAAAATAATTTGTACATAAAAGAAAAATACAATAAAAACAAACTACACCAAAAAAAAAAATAAAAAACAACAATATCCAATGTGTCTGTTTTTTTGTCCAGCTCACACCATTATACACATATATACACGCCATAAAGGCCAATTTACATACATAGCATTATATACACATATGCAAATATATGCAGAAGCAAAAAGCACTTCAATTTCCAACAAATTCATGTGATGCCGCAAAGCTCCAAGGTACATGTCCAAAAGAAGTTCTGTCCCTTCAAACGCTGACCCTCAAAACTAGACAAAGATCATCTAGTCATCCCTCAAAAAGGTACTGTCCCTCCAATGAACATGTCACCTAGGACAAAAAAAGAGAAAGGTAAGTTCCATCTTCATTTAAACATATAAAGATGCATATACCAAAAGCCATACAACTTTTAATATCTACAAAAAATAAAAAATAAAAAAAGCCACAAGGCTCACAGATTCCTGCGAATTCCAGATTCTGAAAGACCATCAGGCACCTGGCTACCTTCAGACTAAAAGAGAGGGGGAAGATATCAAACTTCCTGCAACTCATGGAGAAAGAAAAGTTCCCATCAGGCCACGAACCATCTTTTCCATAACGCAAACCTCCAAATCTCATTTGCTCTAGCAACCCCCAACTTCTTGCAGTCCAGGTACCCATAATTATACACCCGTCCACGGACCATGGCCACACACCCACGCACACTTACAACCTCTTTCTTGACCTTGATAGTGATAGGACATGAGGTTGGAAGGAAAGGTTTGAGTCCAGGGTGACACCCAGGACTTTGGCGTGTGGGGTGGGATTGATGGCGGCGTTGCTAGTAGTGATGGAGAGGATGGGGGGGGGCGCGGACTGGGGGGGAAACCAGGAGCTCAGTTTTGGAGAGGTTTAACTTGAGGAAATGGAACGACATCCAGTCTGATATGTCGTTCAGGAGGTGGGCGATGCAGGCGGAGAGAGAGGGGGTGAGGTGAGGGGTGGAGAGGTAAATTTGCGTGTCATCGGCATAGAGGTGGTAATTGAAGCCGTGGGAGTGTATTTGTTTGCCAAGGGAGGAGGTGTAGATGGAGAAGAGGAGGGGTCCAAGGACAGAGCCTTGGGGGACTCCAACAGAGAGGGGGAGAGAGGGGGAGGTGGCAACGTTATAGGTGACGCTGAAGGAGCGTTGGGATAGGTAAGAGGAGAATCAGGAGAGAGCAGCATTCCTGATGCCAAGGGAGTGCCGTTTAGTAAGGAGGAGGGGGTGGTCGACTGTGTCAAAGGCCGCAGAGAGGTCGAGGAGTAGGAGGACTGAGTAGTGGCCATTAGCTTTGGCGGCTAGCAGGTCATTAGTGATTTTGAGTAGGGCGGATTCGGTGGAGTGTAGGGGACGGAAGCCAGACTGTAGGGGATCAAGGAGGTTGTTGTCAGTAAGGTGGGTGCTTAGGCGATTGTAGGCCAAGCGCTCAAGGAGCTTGGAAGTGAATGGTAGCAGGGAGATGGGTCTGAGGTTGTTTGGGTCAGTGGTGTCAAGGGAGGGTTTTTTGAGTATGGGGGTGATGTGTGCGTGCTTTAGGGGGGAGGGGAATGTGCCAGTGGAGAGGGAGAGATTGAAGATGTGGGTGAGGGAGCGAATGATGGAGGAGGGGGGTGAATGGAGGAGCTGTGAGGGGATGGGGTCCAGGGGGCAAGTGGTGAGGCGGGCTTCAGTGAAGACCTTAGTGACCTCTTCAGTGGTAGCTGGGCTGAAGGAGGGGAGCGATGGGGAGTTGACAATGTGCGGGGTGTTAGGTATGGTGGGGGGCAGTGCGGGTATGAGGTCGGAGGAGGGGAGAGTTGAGGGGGTGATGGGGGGGGGGCAAGGTGGAGAGGTAGATTGTGAGTTGACAATGTCCTTACGGATTGCGTCAATCTTGTTTTGGAAGTGATTGGCAATCTCGTGGGCGGTGAGTGAGGTACTGAGCGGAGGTGGGGGGGGGGGAGAGCAGGGATTTGAAAGTGGAGAAGAGCCGGTGAGGATTTGAGGAGAGGGTGTTGATGAGGGTTACAAAATAGGCTTGCTTGGCGGCGTGGAGGGAGGTGGTGTAAGTGAGGAAGGCGGCTTTGTAGAGGGAGAACGCACGAGGGGATCTGGTTTTGCGCCATAATCGCTCCAGCTCGTGACTGCGTCGTTTGAGACATTTTGAGTGGTCGTTCTGCCAGGGTTGGAGCGGTCGGGGTCTGACGTTACGCGTGGTTAGGGGTGCCAGGGAGTCGAGGGCAGCCGACAGTGAGTCGTTGTACACAGTAGTGGCCAGGTCAGGGCATGTAATATACGCAAGGTACTTGCGGTTCTTAATCACGCACAACTTAATCCCCTACAGCATTTAGCAATTATATCACCTGATGCCGAAAAAGCATTTGATAATGTCAGCTTTACCTAGCTTCGGATGGTCATGCAAAGATTTGGATTTTCGGGTTCCTTTGTCCACCTAATTGCTTCTATGTACTCTAGCCCAACAGCCCAGGTCCTAGCTGCAGGACTTATGTCCCACTCCATTCCCTTACACAAGGGCACTAGACAAGGTTGCCCGCTCTCCCCCCTTCTCTTCAACCTAGCATTAGAACCCCTGGCACGACATCTACTCTTTAACTCTCAACTACACGGCATCCAGCTAGGACACCAAGACCTTCGCATCGCACTGTTCGCAGATGGCATCTTAATGTTTACCTCTAACCCCACCTTAGACGTACCCCCATCCACGACATTTTTGATACATTCAAACAATGCTCTGGCCTTCTCATTAATTTCTCAAAAAGTGAAATATTGCCTCTTTATCACACGACACCCCCTCCCTGGGCATCATCCCATATACTGAAATTAGCCACTCACCATATTACCTATCTGGGGATCAAAATAGGGAAAATTCCCTCCTCCCTCTACTCGCTTAATTTCATGCCAATAATCGATAAAATTCTGGGTGAATTGGACATGTGGGCGGGGCTGCCTCTCACACTCCTGGGGAGATCCCACCTTTTTAAAATGGCGACTTTTCCAAAATGACTTTACCCGCTTCAAACCATTCCTCTACTGCTTCGACACGGAGATATAATCAAACTGAACAAAGCTATTGCTAAATTCCTTTGGAGGGGTCGCCGTCCTCATATAGCACTGCAAAAACTATACCTCCCGAGGGGTGAGGGGGAGTCAGGCCTACCCAATATTCGTGTATATAACCCAGCATGTCTATTATGTATTAGCTTAGATTGTGTCAAGGTCCTACCTTTTTACCAGAGGTTATGTTACTCCATGTGCTGGCATCCATCTTGGATTTCTGCAGAGCATGGTGGGAATCTTTTATGCCTTCAGGTCTCTGAGGTCCATCCCCCAGAGGGGTGTGGCTGAGTACATATAAGCCTGTGATCCGCACATGCTCTTTGCACTTGTGTCTTGTGTCTTTGTGTTGCTGTTACTCTGTTTTGACTCTCGTGACTCTCCTGGAATCTGACTCGGCTTGTGACCTGACCATTCTTTGTGTTCTCCTTTGATCTGACCCTCCGTTGCTGAACCCGGCTCGTGACCTGTGATTCTCGTCTGCTGTCCTGTACCGTTTTTGTCTCGTTGTTGTTGACCCGGCTTGTCTGACTACTCTATTGTCTTTTCCACTGGCTACACGCCATTGGCGGCAGCCATTACCGCAGCTGGGGTGCCTCGGGGGCCGTGACCTGGTTCCTGGCTGCGTCAAGTCCATCCCCACCATCAGGGGCCCTGGTGAAGGGCAGCCTGGGACTTAGACTCCGCGCCCTGAGGGACTTCGGTCTGTGGGTGGTGGTTGTCGTCAGCCTGTGCGTTACATTGATATTAGGCCTGCCTGTCCGTTTCCCAGCTCCTGCCCTGACAGATTGGCTGTCTAAATCCTCTAACTATTCTAATTACCAGATTGAATTTGCTATGGTTCAATCTTTCAGCCTAGCGGCAATTTTGCATTGTAATGTAAATCAGCTCCCACCCCATCTAAAAAACAACCTCCTTATACGCGATACTCTAGTGGCATGGAGAGAAGTCAGACGTAAATTGGGGGTGTCCCCGTGGGTCTCTTGCTACCTTCCTATTCATGGTAACCCCTCTTTCCCTCTTTCACAACAACATGCAGCCTATGCTAGATGGTATGCCCAAAACCTCACACTTGTTTCACAACTTTTTGACACTGCTACCGGTACACCAAACCGATTCTCTCTACTCTACGGAGCCTGGACTTGCCTTCCCATCATTTTATATATGTTCTGCAAGTATCAAATTTTGTGAAATCTTTGGCCCCTGACAAGCTTTCTCGTTTCCAAACATCAATGGTCGACACCCTTTTGAACAGAGGTAGATTCAAGATCTCGGACATTTACTGCCCACTTAACCTTCACTTTACCAAACCCTCAGCGACCTCATGGGTCAAGGACTTCCACAACTCGCTTTCTATAGAACAAATCCTGACAGGATTTAATGCCACTTGTGCCTTCACTACGAATGAGTTCTGACGGGAACAGCAGCTGAAAATCATGCATCGTGCCTATATGCCTTGTGCCTTCTCCAAAACTGCTCCGAACACCTCTCATTGTCCTCTTTGTTCTTGCAACCTGCCAACTCTCAAACACAGATTCTGGGCCTGCCACTCAATCTCCAAATTCTGGGATCAAGTGCTCTCCTTCATGCAATTTGTGACAGGGGTCAAGCTCCCTAAGTCACCAATACACCTCTTATTTGGTAACCTGGACTCTGCCTCCTCATTGCTTTCCAAGGGTCAAATTTCACTTCTTAAAAGAAACAAACCTTGGCTATCAACCTGCCTGATGATGGCGAGAAGAGCCATCCTGAAAAAATGGGTAGAAGCTACACCTCCAACTGTATCCGATATTAAACACGACCTCATCCGTCTCCTCCGCAAGGACAAACTTGACTTATTTTCTTCATGCCCCTACAGATCGGACTCCTTTGCTCGCAAATGGCAATTATATGTTTCCAGGCCATTCTCTTTGTCAGAACAAAAAAGCCTTCTTGAAAATCCTATGGTGGGCCCTGTCCCGCCTTACACTCACTGAGGGGTACAGTTTGCATAACTTATTTATTTATTTCAGGTACTTATATAATGTATATAATGATACAATGTATAATAGGATGTATATAATGATACAATGTATAATGGGATGTATATAATGATACAATGTATAATAGGATGTATATAATGATACAATGTATAATATGATGTTTACAATGATACAATGTATAATAGGATGTATATAATGATACAATGTATAATAGGATGTATATAATGATACAATGTATAACAGAATGTATATAATGATACAATGTATAATAGGATGTGTATAATGATACAATGTATAATAGGATGTATATAATGATACAATGTATAACAGAATGTATATAATGATACAATGTATAATAGGATGTATATAATGATACAATGTATAATGGGATGTATATAATGATACAATGTATAATAGGATGTATATAATGATACAATGTATAATATGATGTTTACAATGATACAATGTATAATAGGATGTATATAATGATACAATGTATAATAGGATGTATATAATGATACAATGTATAACAGAATGTATATAATGATACAATGTATAATAGGATGTGTATAATGATACAATGTATAATAGGATGTATATAATTAGAGATGAGCGAAGTATTCAAAAATTCGATTCGGCTGATTCGGCGAATTCGAGGAATAAATTCGATTCGATGCGAATATATTCGCTGCGAATTTAACTTATAAAAAGGGTGTTTCTAGGCTTCAGAGAGCCTTTATATTAGTGCAGAACACTGTACCTTTAATTTAAATGCCCTTGGAGTCTGCTGGGGAAGAGAAATAATACTGTCAGTCAGTATGACATGCAGATGAGTGCCGTCGATCTTAGAATCACCGCACACTTCACTCATTTGGGCAGTCACGGGGCCAAAACCAGAGTGTGGAGCCACAGTGTGGCGGTGGAGGCAGCAGCAATGGGAGGCCATACAGCACCCTATGACAAAATGGAACCCACCAGCAGTGTGAGGAGACCTGAAAGTGGCACATGGCAGAGTGTGGCGATGGAGACAGCAGCAATGGGAGGCCGTACAGGGACCCATGACACACTCTGGACCTGGCAGCAGCATGAGGAGGCGGTACGGGGGCCCATGGCAGATTACAGGCCTGGCAGCAGCAATGGGAGGCCCGTAATCTGCCAGCACCCTATGACAAAATGGAACCCACCAGCAGTGTGAGGAGACCTGAAAGTGGCACATGGCAGAGTGTGGCGATGGAGACAGCAGCAATGGGAGGCCGTACAGGGACCCATGAGACACTCTGGACCTGGCAGCAGCATGAGGAGGTGGTACGGGGGCCCATGGCAGATTACGGGCCTGGCAGCAGCAATGGGAGGCCCGTAATCTGCCAGCACCCTATGACAAAATGGAACCCACCAGCAGTGTGAGGAGACCTGAAAGTGGCACATGGCAGAGTGTGGCGATGGAGACAGCAGCAATGGGAGGCTGTACAGGGACCCATGAGACACTCTGGACCTGGCAGCAGCATGAGGAGGCGGTACGGGGGCCCATGGCAGATTACGGGCCTGGCAGCAGCAATGGGAGGCCCGTAATCTGCCAGCATCCTATGACAAAATGGAACCCACCAGCAGTGTGAGGAGACCTGAAAGTGGCACATGGCAGAGTGTGGCGATGGAGACAGCAGCAATGGGAGGCCGTACAGGGACCCATGACACACTCTGGACCTGGCAGCAGCAAGAGGAGGCGGTACAGGGGCCCATGGCAGAGTGGCGAAGCGTAAGCAGCTTAAATTCAAGGCCATACAGAGGCCTATGTTTAAAAATAATAACATGTTTGGGGCATGATTCATGGCGGATTTAGTCAGTTGTGTCAGGAACTGGTGGTTTGAAATCCAGACTAATCCACGCCTGATTCATTTTCACAAACGTGAGTCTCTCCACACTTTGGGTGGACAGTCGTGTCCTCCGCGGAGTTACAATACCTCCTGCCGCACTAAACACGCGCTCCGATGCCACGCTACTGGCCGGGCATGACAGCCTTTCAAGGGGAAATTCAGCTAGTTGGGGCCAAAGGTCAAGTTTCGTTGACCAGTAGTCAAGGGGATTGTCTACCTCGGTTGGCAGGGTGCTGTCCAAGTAGGCCCAAGCCTGTTGTTTGAGGTCCTGCTCCAGGTCCACCTGATGCTGCTGCTGCTGCGGCTGGTTAGTAGTTTCCTCACTGCGCTGGTGAAGAAAGCTACTCATCATCGACTGCAGACTGAGGCAGCTGCTGCTGGTGGAGCTGCCACTGCTCCTACCACCCCACCCCTCCCCTGCTGCCATGGCAGCGGAACGCGAGCGCACAGGGCCCACAGTGTCTGAGGATGGACGTTGGCGCAGAAAGGCAGAGACCAACTGACTACATAGGTGGTTTTTATAGTACGTTATTTTGGCCTCCCTCTCAGCAGGTGTGAAAAAGGCCACCATTTTTGAACGGTAGCGAGGGTCCAACAAGGTGGACAGCCAAAAGTCATCCCTCTGTCTGATGGTTATTATTCGGCTGTCGCTACGCAAGCAACCGAGCATGCTATGGGCCATTTGTGCCAAGGAATGCGAGGGACTCCCTGCCTCCATCTCCACAGCATACTGCCACGGTGCGTCTGGGTCCTCTGTCTCCTCCTCATCCTCTACCAGATGCTCCTGCTCCTCCACTCCTGTCCGCTGAGTGGAAAAACCACCCATTTCACTCAATAATTCCTGAGCACCAATGTCCTCCTCTACCTCCTCCTCTTCTTCCTGTCCTGCCCCCACAGGGGTCATGTGGCGTTGAGATCTGTGCGCCACGTCTACCGCACCCTGACCAGCCATTGTTAACAGCATTTGTTCCAGGACGTGCAACAGAGGAATGACGTCGTTCATCCCATAGTCCTGCCGACTCACGAATAGCGTGGCCTCCTCAAAGGGTCTGAGCAAGCGGCAGGTGTCACGCATGAGCTGCCAATGGCTGACATCTAAGTTACACAGGGAGTACCTTTATCCGCTTGTAACATCAGGAAATCGGTTGTGGCCTTTCGCTGTTCGTAAAGGCGGTCTAACATATGTAGGGTTGAATTCCACCTTGTTGCAACGTCACAGCATGAGGAGTCGGTACGGGGGCCCATGGCAGATTACGGGCCTGGCAGCAGCAATGGGAGGCCCGTAATCTGCCAGCACCCTATGACAAAATGGAACACACCAGCAGTGTGAGGAGACCTGAAAGTGGCACATGGCAGAGTGTGGCGATGGAGACAGCAGCAATGGGAGGCCGTACAGGGACCCATGACAGATTACGGGCCTGGCAGCAGCATGAGGAGGCGGTACAGGGGCCCATGACAGATTACGGGCCTGGCAGCAGCAATGGGAGGCCCGTAATCTGCCAGCACCCTATGACAAAATGGAACCCACCAGCAGTGTGAGGAGACCTGAAAGTGGCACATGGCAGAGTGTGGCGATGGAGACAGCAGCAATGGGAGGCCGTACAGGGACCCATGAGAGACTCTGGACCTGGCAGCAGCATGAGGAGGCGGTACAGGGGCCCATGGCAGATTACGGGCCTGGCAGCAGCAATGGGAGGCCCGTAATCTGCCAGCACCCTATGACAAAATGGAACCCACCAGCAGTGTGAGGAGACCTGAAAGTGGCACATGGCAGAGTGTGGCGATGGAGACAGCAGCAATGGGAGGCCGTACAGGGACCCATGAGAGACTCTGGACCTGGCAGCAGCATGAGGAGGCGGTACGGGGGCCCATGGCAGATTACGGGCCTGGCAGCAGCAATGGGAGGCCCGTAA
The DNA here is from genome assembly GCF_062004578.1 of Staurois parvus. NCBI lineage: Eukaryota > Metazoa > Chordata > Amphibia > Anura > Ranidae > Staurois > Staurois parvus. Next base: position 1,639,205 of record NW_028318391.1, read on the forward strand.
TCTGCCAGCACCCTATGACAAAATGGAACACACCAGCAGTGTGAGGAGACCTGAAAGTGGCACATGGCAGAGTGTGGCGATGGAGACAGCAGCAATGGGAGGCCGTACAGGGACCCATGAGAGACTCTGGACCTGGCAGCAGCATGAGGAGGTGGTACGGGGGCCTATGGCAGATTACGGGCCTGGCAGCAGCAATGGGAGGCCCGTAATCTGCCAGCACCCTATGACAAAATGGAACCCACCAGCAGTGTGAGGAGACCTGAAAGTGGCACATGGCAGAGTGTGGCGATGGAGACAGCAGCAATGGGAGGCCGTAAAGGGACCCATGAGAGACTCTGGACCTGGCAGCAGCATGAGGAGGCGGTACAGGGGCCCATGGCAGATTACGGGCCTGGCAGCAGCAATGGGAGGCCCGTAATCTGCCAGCACCCTATGACAAAATGGAACACACCAGCAGTGTGAGGAGACCTGAAAGTGGCACATGGCAGAGTGTGGCGATGGAGACAGCAGCAATGGGAGGCCGTACAGGGACCCATGACACACTCTGGACCTGGCAGCAGCAAGAGGAGGCGGTACAGGGGCCCATGGCAGAGTGGCGAAGCGTAAGCAGCTTAAATTCAAGGCCATACAGAGGCCTATGTTTAAAAATAATAACATGTTTGGGGCATGATTCATGGCGGATTTAGTCAGTTGTGTCAGGAACTGGTGGTTTGAAATCCAGACTAATCCACGCCTGATTCATTTTCACAAACGTGAGTCTCTCCACACTTTGGGTGGACAGTCGTGTCCTCCGCGGAGTTACAATACCTCCTGCCGCACTAAACACGCGCTCCGATGCCACGCTACTGGCCGGGCATGACAGCCTTTCAAGGGGAAATTCAGCTAGTTGGGGCCAAAGGTCAAGTTTCGTTGACCAGTAGTCAAGGGGATTGTCTACCTCGGTTGGCAGGGTGCTGTCCAAGTAGGCCCAAGCCTGTTGTTTGAGGTCCTGCTCCAGGTCCACCTGATGCTGCTGCTGCTGCGGCTGGTTAGTAGTTTCCTCACTGCGCTGGTGAAGAAAGCTACTCATCATCGACTGCAGACTGAGGCAGCTGCTGCTGGTGGAGCTGCCACTGCTCCTACCACCCCACCCCTCCCCTGCTGCCATGGCAGCGGAACGCGAGCGCACAGGGCCCACAGTGTCTGAGGATGGACGTTGGCGCAGAAAGGCAGAGACCAACTGACTACATAGGTGGTTTTTATAGTACGTTATTTTGGCCTCCCTCTCAGCAGGTGTGAAAAAGGCCACCATTTTTGAACGGTAGCGAGGGTCCAACAAGGTGGACAGCCAAAAGTCATCCCTCTGTCTGATGGTTATTATTCGGCTGTCGCTACGCAAGCAACCGAGCATGCTATGGGCCATTTGTGCCAAGGAATGCGAGGGACTCCCTGCCTCCATCTCCACAGCATACTGCCACGGTGCGTCTGGGTCCTCTGTCTCCTCCTCATCCTCTACCAGATGCTCCTGCTCCTCCACTCCTGTCCGCTGAGTGGAAAAACCACCCATTTCACTCAATAATTCCTGAGCACCAATGTCCTCCTCTACCTCCTCCTCTTCTTCCTGTCCTGCCCCCACAGGGGTCATGTGGCGTTGAGATCTGTGCGCCACGTCTACCGCACCCTGACCAGCCATTGTTAACAGCATTTGTTCCAGGACGTGCAACAGAGGAATGACGTCGTTCATCCCATAGTCCTGCCGACTCACGAATAGCGTGGCCTCCTCAAAGGGTCTGAGCAAGCGGCAGGTGTCACGCATGAGCTGCCAATGGCTGACATCTAAGTTACACAGGGAGTACCTTTATCCGCTTGTAACATCAGGAAATCGGTTGTGGCCTTTCGCTGTTCGTAAAGGCGGTCTAACATATGTAGGGTTGAATTCCACCTTGTTGCAACGTCACAGCATGAGGAGTCGGTACGGGGGCCCATGGCAGATTACGGGCCTGGCAGCAGCAATGGGAGGCCCGTAATCTGCCAGCACCCTATGACAAAATGGAACACACCAGCAGTGTGAGGAGACCTGAAAGTGGCACATGGCAGAGTGTGGCGATGGAGACAGCAGCAATGGGAGGCCGTACAGGGACCCATGACAGATTACGGGCCTGGCAGCAGCATGAGGAGGCGGTACAGGGGCCCATGACAGATTACGGGCCTGGCAGCAGCAATGGGAGGCCCGTAATCTGCCAGCACCCTATGACAAAATGGAACCCACCAGCAGTGTGAGGAGACCTGAAAGTGGCACATGGCAGAGTGTGGCGATGGAGACAGCAGCAATGGGAGGCCGTACAGGGACCCATGAGAGACTCTGGACCTGGCAGCAGCATGAGGAGGCGGTACAGGGGCCCATGGCAGATTACGGGCCTGGCAGCAGCAATGGGAGGCCCGTAATCTGCCAGCACCCTATGACAAAATGGAACCCACCAGCAGTGTGAGGAGACCTGAAAGTGGCACATGGCAGAGTGTGGCGATGGAGACAGCAGCAATGGGAGGCCGTACAGGGACCCATGAGAGACTCTGGACCTGGCAGCAGCATGAGGAGGCGGTACGGGGGCCCATGGCAGATTACGGGCCTGGCAGCAGCAATGGGAGGCCCGTAATCTGCCAGCACCCTATGACAAAATGGAACACACCAGCAGTGTGAGGAGACCTGAAAGTGGCACATGGCAGAGTGTGGCGATGGAGACAGCAGCAATGGGAGGCCGTACAGGGACCCATGAGAGACTCTGGACCTGGCAGCAGCATGAGGAGGCGGTACGGGGGCCTATGGCAGATTACGGGCCTGGCAGCAGCAATGGGAGGCCCGTAATCTGCCAGCACCCTATGACAAAATGGAACCCACCAGCAGTGTGAGGAGACCTGAAAGTGGCACATGGCAGAGTGTGGCGATGGAGACAGCAGCAATGGGAGGCCGTAAAGGGACCCATGAGAGACTCTGGACCTGGCAGCAGCATGAGGAGGCGGTACAGGGGCCCATGGCAGATTACGGGCCTGGCAGCAGCAATGGGAGGCCCGTAATCTGCCAGCACCCTATGACAAAATGGAACACACCAGCAGTGTGAGGAGACCTGAAAGTGGCACATGGCAGAGTGTGGCGATGGAGACAGCAGCAATGGGAGGCCGTACAGGGACCCATGACACACTCTGGACCTGGCAGCAGCATGAGGAGGCGGTACGGGGGCCCATGGCAGATTACGGGCCTGGCAGCAGCAATGGGAGGCCGTACAGGGACCCATGACAGATTACGGGCCTGGCAGCAGCATGAGGAGGCGGTACGGGGGCCCATGGCAGATTACGGGCCTGGCAGCAGCAATGGGAGGCCCGTAATCTGCCAGCACCCTATGACAAAATGGAACACACCAGCAGTGTGAGGAGACCTAAAAGTGGCACATGGCAGAGTGTGGCGATGGAGACAGCAGCAATGGGAGGCCGTACAGGGACCCATGAGAGACTCTGGACCTGGCAGCAGCATGAGGAGGCGGTACGGGGGCCCATGGCAGATTACGGGCCTGGCAGCAGCAATGGGAGGCCCGTAATCTGCCAGCACCCTATGACAAAATGGAACACACCAGCAGTGTGAGGAGACCTGAAAGTGGCACATGGCAGAGTGTGGCGATGGAGACAGCAGCAATGGGAGGCCGTACAGGGACCCATGAGAGACTCTGGACCTGGCAGCAGCATGAGGAGGCGGCACAGGGGCCCATGGCAGATTACGGGTCTGGCAGCAGCAATGGGAGGCCCGTAATCTGCCAGCACCCTATGACAAAATGGAACCCACCAGCAGTGTGAGGAGACCTGAAAGTGGCACATGGCAGAGTGTGGCGATGGAGACAGCAGCAATGGGAGGCCGTACAGGGACCCATGAGAGACTCTGGACCTGGCAGCAGCATGAGGAGGCGGTACAGGGGCCCATGGCAGATTACGGGCCTGGCAGCAGCAATGGGAGGCCCGTAATCTGCCAGCACCCTATGACAAAATGGAACACACCAGCAGTGTGAGGAGACCTGAAAGTGGCACATGGCAGAGTGTGGCGATGGAGACAGCAGCAATGGGAGGCCGTACAGGGACCCATGAGAGACTCTGGACCTGGCAGCAGCATGAGGAGGCGGTACAGGGGCCCATGGCAGATTACGGGCCTGGCAGCAGCAATGGGAGGCACGTAATCTGCCAGCACCCTATGACAAAATGGAACCCACCAGCAGTGTAAGGAGACTTGAAAGTGGCACATGGCAGAGTGTGGCGATGGAGACAGCAGCAATGGGAGGCCGTACAGGGACCCATGAGAGACTCTGGACCTGGCAGCAGCATGAGGAGGCGGTACAGGGGCCCATGGCAGAATACGGGCCTGGCAGCAGCAATGGGAGGCACGTAATCTGCCAGCACCCTATGACAAAATGGAACCCACCAGCAGTGTGAGGAGACTTGAAAGTGGCACATGGCAGAGTTAACATGTTTGGGGCATGATTCATGGTGGATTTAGTCAGTTGTGTCAGGAACTGGTGGTTTGAAATCCAGACTAATCCACGCCTGATTCATTTTCACAAACGTGAGTCTCTCCACACTTTGGGTGGACAGTCGTGTCCTCCGCGGAGTTACAATATCTCCGGCCGCACTAAACACGCGCTCCGATGCCACGCTACTGGCCGGGCATGACAGCCTTTCAAGGGCGAATTCAGCTAGTTGGGGCCAAAGGTCAAGTTTCGTTGCCCAGTAGTCAAGGGGATTGTCTACCTCGGTTGGCAGGGTGCTGTCCAAGTAGGCCCAAGCCTGTTGTTTGAGGTCCTGCTCCAGGTCCACCTGATGCTGCTGCTGCTGCGGCTGGTTAGTAGTTTCCTCACTGCGCTGGTGAAGAAAGCTACTCATCATCGACTGCAGACTGAGGCAGCCGCTGCTGTTGGAGCTGCCACTGCTCCTACCACCCCACCCCTCCCCTGCTGCCATGGCAGCGGAACGCGAGCGCACAGGGCCCACAGTGTCTGAGGATGGACGTTGGCGCAGAAAGGCAGAGACCAACTGACTACATAGGTGGTTTTTATAGTACGTTATTTTGGCCTCCTTCTCAGCAGGTGTGAAAAAGGCCACCATTTTTGAACGGTAGCGAGGGTCCAACAAGGTGGACAGCCAAAAGTCATCCCTCTGTCTGATGGTTATTATTCGGCTGTCGCTACGCAAGCAGCCGAGCATGCTATGGGCCATTTGTGCCAAGGAATGCGAGGGACTCCCTGCCTCCATCTCCACAGCATACTGCCACGGTGCGTCTTGGTCCTCTGTCTCCTCCTCCTCCTCCTCTACCAGATGCTCCTGCTCCTCCACTCCTGTCCGCTGAGTGGAAAAACCACCCATTTCACTCAATAATTCCTGAGCACCAATGTCCTCCTCTACCTCCTCCTCTTCTTCCTGTCCTGCCCCCACAGGGGTCATGTGGCGTTGAGATCTGTGCGCCACGTCTACCGCACCCTGACCAGCCATTGTTAACAGCATTTGTTCCAGGACGTGCAACATAGGAATGACGTCGTTCATCCCATAGTCCTGCCGACTCACGAATAGCGTGGCCTCCTCAAAGGGCCTGAGCAAGCGGCAGGTGTCACGCATGAGCTGCCAATGGCTGACATCGAAGTTACACAGGGGAGTACCTTTATCCGCTTGTAACATCAGGAAATCGGTGATGGCCTTTCGCTGTTCGTAAAGGCGGTCTAACATGTGTAGGGTTGAATTCCACCTTGTTGCAACGTCGCAGATCAGGCGATGCTGTGGAATTCCGTTCTGCCGCTGCAACTCAAGGAGGGTGTGCTTTGCGGTGTAGGAATGGCTGAAATGCATGCAAAGTTTACATGACATTTTAAGGATGTCTTGCAGTGGGATGGTGGATTTTAGGAACCGCTTGACAACCAGATTGAACACGTGAGCCATGCATGGCGCATGGCACAACCTTCCTTGACGCAGAGCAGACACCATGTTCTTTCCGTTGTCGGTCAACATGGTTCCGATTTTAAGTTTGCGCGGAGACAGCCATCTGTCGATTTCTCTGTTCATTACACTCAGAAGTTCCTCCCCTGTGTGACTACGTTCACCAAGGCATACCAGGTGCAGCACAGCGTGACACCGTTGCGCCCTGCACATGTGATATGCCGGTCGGGTAATGGGACTTGGCACGGGGGTGGCGGCTGAGTACACGGCGGAAGAAGAGGTGGTAGAGGCGGACATCTTTGCTGGACCAAGGACGTGCAAACGTGGAGGCAAAAGCGGCGTGACCTGTCCAAGTTGCTGGTGCGGCTGTGCCGGCACCACGTTCACCCAGTGGGCCGTAAATGACATGTACTGTCCCTGACCGTAGTTACAGCTCCACACGTCGGCGCTGCCGTGCACTTTGGCAGAGACCGACATGCTCAAAGACTGGCCCACCATCTCTTCTACATGTGAATGCAGGGCTGGCACTGCCTTTTTGGCGAAGAAATGACGGCTTGGCACTCTCCACCGCGGCGCGGCACAAGCCATCATTTCTCGGAAAGGTGCTGAGTCCACCACTTGGAAAGGGAGGGACTGCAGCACCAGCAACTTGGACAGGAGGACGTTCAGCTTCTGCACCGTCGGGTGCGTGCTCGCAAACTGTTGTCTCTTGGAAACGGATTCCAAGAAAGACTGCTGACGGAATCCGTGAAGAGGAGTAGCAGGAGAAGGAGCATCTGAACGAGCGGAAGATGCCAACGAGCGACAACTCCCCTCAGCAGAGGTGTTGGAGCCTTGACTGGCTGATAGAGGGCGATTGACGTCGGGTGACGGAGCAAGTAACGGAGCGGGTGATGGAGCGGGGGCTGGGGCAGGCAGAACCGCTGTATCTTTATCACGGTTTTCCCAGGCCACCAAATGGCGACGCTGCATATGCTGACGCAACGCTGTAGTCCCAACATGGGCCCCCTGACCACGCTTGACTTTCTGGCCACATAGTCGACATACGGCTACGTTTACTTCCTCGGGCGGCTTGATGAAAAATTGCCACACCGCCGAGTAGGAAACTTTGCCCCCGCTACTCCTCACTGGCTGACTGCTACTTCCTCCGTGCACACCGGCACCACTACTGGCCGTGGTGGTAGGCTGCAGTGGAGCTGGTGCTGTACTCCGTGGCCGTTTGCCTCCACTGACACTGCTGCGACCCTGCTGCCTCCTGGGCAACCCACCGACTGTTTTGCTTGCTGCCAAGCTGGCACCCTCTTCTCCTGATGATGCGGAAGCAATAGCCTGATGACGACGAGGCTGCCAAGTGCGATCAGCCTCATCATCATCAATTAGGGTCTCCGCCTCACTACTAGCCCCCTCGGCTGCGTGTGGGTCAGGAGACAGACCTGTCTCTATACCGGCTACCGAGCCACTCTCCTCGCCAGTACTTCTTCGCCTGGCTGCTGAAGAGGCGGATGTCTCCCCCCGTTCCTGACCGCCCTCTGTTAGCTCTTCCTCACTGTACAGTGGGGCTGAGCCCACAGCATGCGATACTTCGCTTGGTGAGGGAACACCAAAGGACAGGGGCAGGTAGAGGACACGTGATTTCAGTGGGCTTGCTCCCGGGCCATGCCAACTAACGGTTGTGTCTGACGTACCCACCGACCGTTGGCTGTAGGTGTCAGAGGTGACCTGGGAAGAGGAAGACGACCGAGCCAACCAATCGATGACGGCAGGGTTGTCGGTGGAGACACGACCGCTGGATGACACCGGGAGCACTGGCCTCTGGCTGCGACTAGTGCTACCTCAATCCCTTCGTCTGCTGCCACGTCTGCTCACTCCTAAAACATTGCCTCCTCTGCCACTCCTCTGCGTGTTGTCTGACATACTCTTTAATTCAACGATTCTGTGTCCCTGAGTAATAATTCTGTGTCCCTCAGTAACAATTCTGTGTCTGTCCCTGAGTAACAATTCTGTGTCCCTGAGTAACAATTCTGTGTCAATCAGTAACAATTCTGTGTCCCTCAGTAACAATTCTGTGTCCCTCAGTAACAATTCTGTGTCTGTCCCTGAGTAACAATTCTGTGTCCCTCAGTAACAATTCTGTGTCCCTCAGTAACAATTCTGTGTCCCTCAGTAACAATTCTGTGTCTGTCCCTGAGTAACAATTCTGTGTCCCTGAGTAACAATTCTGTGTCCCTCAGTAACAATTCTGTGTCCCTCAGTAACAATTCTGTGTCCCTGAGTAACAATTCTGTGTCCCTGAGTAACAATTCTGTGTCCCTCAGTAACAATTCTGTGTCCCTGAGTAACAATTCTGTGTCCCTGAGTAACAATTCTGTGTCCCTGAGTAACAATTCTGTGTCCCCCAGTAACAATTCTGTGTCTGTCCCTGAGTAACAATTCTGTGTCCCTGAGTAACAATTCTGTGTCCCTGAGTAACAATTCTGTCCCTCAGTAACAATTCTGTGTCCCTCAGTAACAATTCTGTGTCCCAGAGTAACAATTCTGTGTCCCTCAGTAACAATTCTTTGTCTGTCCCTGAGTAACAATTCTGTGTCCCTGAGTAACAATTCTGTGTCCCTGAGTAACAATTCTGTGTCCCTGAGTAACAATTCTGTGTCCCTCAGTAACAATTCTGTGTCTGTCCCTGAGTAACAATTCTGTCTCCCTGAGTAACAATTCTGTGTCCCTGAGAAACAATTCTGTCCCTCAGTAACAATTCTGTGTCCCTCAGTAACAATTCTGTGTCCCTGAGTAACAATTCTGTGTCCCTCAGTAACAATTCTGTGTCCCTCAGTAACAATTCTGTGTCCCTCAGTAACAATTCTGTGTCCCTGAGTAACAATTCTGTGTCCCTCAGTAACAATTCTGTGTCCCTCAGTAACAATTCTGTGTCTGTCCCTGAGTAACAATTCTGTGTCCCTGAGTAACAATTCTGTGTCCCTGAGTAACAATTCTGTGTCCCTCAGTAACAATTCTGTGTCCCTCAGTAACAATTCTGTGTCTGTCCCTGAGTAACAATTCTGTGTCCCTCAGTAAAAATTCTGTGTCCCTCAGTAACAATTCTGTGTCTGTCCCTGAGTAACAATTCTGTGTCCCTGAGTAACAATTCTGTGTCCCTGAGTAACAATTCTGTGTCCCTCAGTAACAATTCTGTGTCCCTCAGTAACAATTCTGTGTCTGTCCCTGAGTAACAATTCTGTGTCCCTGAGTAACAATTCTGTGTCCCTGAGTAACAATTCTGTGTCCCTCAGTAACAATTCTGTGTCTGTCCCTGAGTAACAATTCTGTGTCCCTCAGTAACAATTCTGTGTCCCTCAGTAACAATTCTGTGTCCCTCAGTAACAATTCTGTGTCTGTCCCTGAGTAACAATTCTGTGTCCCTCAGTAACAATTCTGTGTCCCTCAGTAACAATTCTGTGTCCCTGAGTAACAATTCTGTGTCCCTGAGTAACAATTCTGTGTCCCTCAGTAACAATTCTGTGTCTGTCCCTGAGTAACAATTCTGTGTCCCTGAGTAACAATTCTGTGTCCCTGAGTAACAATTCTGTGTCCCCCAGTAACAATTCTGTGTCTGTCCCTGAGTAACAATTCTGTGTCCCTGAGTAACAATTCTGTGTCCCTGAGTAACAATTCTGTCCCTCAGTAACAATTCTGTGTCCCTCAGTAACAATTCTGTGTCCCAGAGTAACAATTCTGTGTCCCTCAGTAACAATTCTGTGTCCCTCAGTAACAATTCTGTGTCCCTCAGTAACAATTCTGTGTCCCTGAGTAACAATTCTGTGTCCCTCAGTAACAATTCTGTGTCTGTCCCTGAGTAACAATTCTGTGTCCCTGAGTAACAATTCTGTGTCCCTCAGTAACAATTCTGTGTCCCTGAGTAACATTTCTGTGTCCTTCAGTAACAATTCTGTGTCCCTCAGTAACAATTCTGTGTCTGTCCCTCAGTAACAATTCTGTGTCCCTCAGTAACAATTCTGTGTCTGTCCCTGAGTAACAATTCTGTGTCCCTGAGTAACAATTATGTGTCCCTGAGTAACAATTCTGTGTCCCTCAGTAACAATTCTGTGTCCCTCAGTAACAATTCTTTGTCTGTCCCTGAGTAACAATTCTGTGTCCCTGAGTAACAATTCTGTGTCCCTGAGTAACAATTCTGTGTCCCTCAGTAACAATTATGTGTCCCTCAGTAACAATTCTGTGTCTGTCCCTGAGTAACAATTCTGTCTCCCTGAGTAACAATTCTGTGTCCCTGAGAAACAATTCTGTCCCTCAGTAACAATTCTGTGTCCCTCAGTAACAATTCTGTGTCCCTGAGTAACAATTCTGTGTCCCTCAGTAACAATTCTGTGTCCCTCAGTAACAATTCTGTGTCCCTGAGTAACAATTCTGTGTCCCTCAGTAACAATTCTGTGTCCCTGAGTAACAATTCTGTGTCTGTCCCTGAGTAACAATTCTGTGTCCCTGAGTAACAATTCTGTGTCCCTGAGTAACAATTCTGTGTCCCTCAGTAACAATTCTGTGTCCCTCACTAACAATTCTGTGTCCCTCAGTAACAATTCTGTGTATGTCCCTGAGTAACAATTATGTGTCCCTGAGTAACAATTATGTGTCCCTGAGTAACAATTCTGTGTCCCTCAGTAACAATTCTGTGTCCCTCAGTAACAATTCTGTGTCCCTGAGTAACAATTCTGTGTCTGTCCCTGAGTAACAATTCTGTGTCCCTGAGTAACAATTCTGTGTCCCTGAGTAACAATTCTGTGTCCCTCAGTAACAATTCTGTGTCCCTGAGTAACAATTCTGTGTCCCTCAGTAACAATTCTGTGTCTGTCCCTGAGTAACAATTCTGTGTCCCTGAGTAACAATTCTGTGTCCCTGATTAACAATTCTATGTCCCTCAGTAACAATTCTGTGTCCCTGAGTAACAATTCTGTGTCTGTCCCTGAGTAACAATTCTGTGTCTGTCCCTGAGTAACAATTCTGTGTCCCTGAGTAACAATTCTGTGTCCTTCAGTAACAATTCTGTGTCCCTCAGTAACAATTCTTTGTCCCTCAGTAACAATTCTGTGTCTGTCCCTGAGTAACAATTCTGTGTCCCTGAGTAACAATTCTGTGTCCCTGAGTAACAATTCTGTGTCCCTCAGTAACAATTCTGTGTCCCTCAGTAACAATTCTGTGTCTGTCCCTGAGTAACAATTCTGTGTCCCTAAGTAACGGTTCTGTGTCCCTAAGTAACGGTTCTGTGTCCCTAAGTAACGATTCTGTGTCCCTAAGTAACTATTCTGTGGCCCTAACTCTGTCCCTCAATACAGACAGGTGGTCTGTCTCTCTTGAATGACTAATGGACTAATGGAGGCTAATGGAGAATTCTAAAATGGCCGCAATTTATAGCTCGACCATTACACAGTGCTGGCTGGCTGGCTGTTGATTGGCTAATGCGATCACATGTCATGAATGAATGCATTATGGGTCAGCGCGCCTTGTCTGCGCGCCTTCCCAGAGATCCCCGCTCCGTCGCCTCACATGTCGCCGCCATTTTTGGAAAAATTTCGATTCGCGCATCCGAAGTCTGCTAATTTTCAGATTCTCGGATTCCTAATATTCGAAACGAATTCCACTTCGCCAAGTTCGATTCGCTCATCTCTATATATAATGATACAATGTATAATGGGATGTATATAATGATACAATGTATAATAGGATGTATATAATGATACAATGTATAATAGAATGTATATAATGATACAATGTATAATAGGATGTATATAATGATACAATGTATAATAGAATGTATATAATGATACAATGTATAATGGAATGTATATAATGATACAATGTATAATGGGATGTAGATAATGATACAATGTATAATAGAATGTGTGTAATGATACAATGTATAATGGGATGTATATAATGATACAATGTATAATAGGATGTATATAATGATACAATGTATAATAGGATGTATATAATGATACAATGTATAATAGGATGTATATAATGATACAATGTATAATAGAATGTATATAATGATACAATGTATAATAGAATGTATATAGTGATACAATGTATAATGGAATGTATATAATGATACAATGTATAATGGAATGTATATAATGATACAATGTATAATGGGATGTATATAATGATACAATGTATAATAGAATGTATATAATGATACAATGTATAATGGGATGTATATAATGATACAATGTATAATAGGATGCATATAATGATACAATGTATAATAGAATGTATATAATGATACAATGTATAATAGAATGTATATAATGATACAATGTATAATGGAATGTATATAATGATACAATGTATAATGGAATGTATATAATGATACAATGTATAATGGGATGTATATAATGATACAATGTATAATAGAATGTATATAACGATACGATGTATAATATAATGTATATAATGATACAATGTATAATGGAATGTATATAATGATACAATGTATAATAGAATGTATATAACGATACAATGTATAATAGGATGTATATAACGATACGATGTATAATAGGATGTATATAACGATACGATGTATAATAGGATGTATATAACGGTACTATGTATAATAGAATGTATATAACGATACAATGTATAATGGGATGTATATAACGATACAATGTATAATGGAATGTATATAATGATACAATGTATAATAGGATGTATATAATGATACAATGTATAATGGGATGTATATAATGATACAATGTATAATAGGATGTATATAATGATACAATGTATAATAGAATGTATATAATGATACAATGTATAATGGGATGCATATAATGATTCAATGTATAATAGGATGTATATAATGATTCAATGTATAATGGGATGTATATAATGATACAATGTATAATGCGATATAACGTGTATATAACGATACAATGCATATTAGAATATATATATTGATACAATGTATAATAGGATGTATATAATGATACAATGTATAATGGGATGTATACAATGATACAATGTATAATATGATGTATAAAATGATACAATGTATAATGGGATGTATATAATGTTACAATGTATAATGGAATGTATATAATGATACACTGTATAATAGGATGTATATAATGATACAATGTATAATAGGATGTATATAATGATACAATGTATAATAGGATGTATATAATAATACAATGTATAATAGGATGTATATAACTATACAATGTATAATAGAATGTATATAATGATACAATGTATCTCTCTCCTCCATTCATAGAGAGAGAAAAAAAACAAGGGGTCTGGGCTGCACTGTGACTGATCACTGTGATAGCCAATCAGAGGATATCACAGCGATCATGTGAATCGGGAGTCCCAGGTCCCGATTGTTAGAACGGGACCCGGGGCTCTCAGTGACACCGCGGTCTTTGTGCTGGGAGTGCACATTGCGGTGCTCTACCAGCACAATGACAGGTACGCAAATATGTGGCCCCAAGGAAAAAAGCTTGGTTCTGTGAGGCCGCGTATTTGTGTGACTTTGCCGTCCAGGGGTTAATTAGCCCGTTAGGCGCCATAGTGCGGTAGACGTGACTATGCTTTCATATGTATGTCATTGTACACGTGTGTTTTGTCGCACTTTTAGCTGGGCTTCCATGCTAAAATATTTGTACGCGATGTTCCTGACCGAGAACCCATGAAGAGCGGGAATGACGATGTGAGATTTGGGTGATTTGGTTTCCATCAATAGGAGAAGCTGCGGGTGAGATTTGTGTGGATCAGCTGCGCTCCGTATCGGAGTGAAGACACAGACACTAGAAGAGCAGATTGTACTTTGTGCCACTGTTTCAGTTAGACGGTTAGATTTCCACTGATAGAATGTGATGCTCAGTGACCCGTCCTGCGCCTCGGACAATCTCACCCTCAGTATCTTCCTGAAATAATAACACCACTTAGTGTCTTCATATAAATATCCTGCGCCGGGTGAAGATCTGTCTCTTTGCTGGAAAATTTAGAAAGAACACAGCAGCCGGATTGGTGCATGGGGGTTGCGGCGGAGGTTAAATGTTTGAACACACTCCTGTATTTTATACCAATTACACTGAAACTTGTAAAAGTTATGGATCCCAAATAACAAAATGCTGCCACTTGGATCCGAAAATAAGTTATTAAAGGTGAACATTTACCAGCTCCCGAGAGAAATAAACGTAAAATATACAAACTTCATATAAAAAGCAATACAAATACTTTCCTCCTGTTACTCCCCAAAGTCCCCCCCCCCCCCGGAGGGTTTTTTGCATTGCTGCGCTGTGGTGCCATTCATTCTCAATGGTACCACAACACACCAAGACAACCTTTTTGTTAGTGTTTTTATTAGGGCCTCTTTATAGCTATGCTGCTTTGTGGTGCAATTCATTCTAACTGACAGCACAAGACACTAAGGCAACCCACATTATTTGGGGTATATTTCTAGCTATGCCATCCGTTATGGCACCGTTCATTCTTAACCGCTTGAGCTCCGGAAGGTTATAGCATCAACAATCGATGGTGGGGGGGGGGGGGGGGGGTAATGAAATATATCATGTCAGTATGTGTGTGTTGGGGGGTTGAATGGATTGTACCATGTTAGTATGTGTGGGGTGATGGATAGAATGTACCATGTCAGTATGTGTGTGTGTGTGTGTGGGGGGGAGGGGGTTGATGGAATGTACCATGTCAGTATATAGGGGGGGCTATGAATGGATTGTACCATGTCACTATGTAGGGGGGGGTGATGGGTGGAATGTACCATGTCAGTATGTGGGGGGCTATGAATGAATTATACCATGTCACTATGTAGTGGTGTGATGGATGGAATGTACTATGTCAGTTTATTTGGGGGGGGGGAGTTGGACTGATGGAATGTACCATGGCAGTATGAATGGATTGTACCATGTCACTATGTAGTGGGGTGATGGATGGAATGTACTATGTCAGTATGTTGGGGGAGGGGTTGATAGAATGTACCATGTGAGTATGTAGGGAGCTATGAATGGATTGTACCATGCCACTATGTGTGTGTGTGTGTGTGTGTGGGGGGGTGATGGACGGAATGTACCATGTCAGTATGTGGGGGGTTGATGGAATGTACTATATCAGTAAATAGGGGGCTATGCATGGATTGTACTATGTCACTATGTAGAGGGGTGATGGATGGAACGTACCATGCCAGTATGTAGGGAGCTATGAATGGATTGTACCATTTCACTATGTGTGTGTGGGGGGGTGATGGGTGGAATGTACCATGTCAGTATGTGAGGCATTGATGGAATGTACCATGTCAGTAAATAGGGGGCTATGCATGGATTGTACTATGTCACTATGTAGAGGGGTGATGGATGGAATATACTATGTCGGTATGCAGGGGTCAGAATGCCCAATGTCTCAGTGACATCAGAGGGTGGTGGGGCATTGCATGGATGTCTTCCCATGGTGTTGGGGGGGAAGTACACAGCACACACACTGACCTGCTGTCTCTCTCTGGTCTTTTCTCTGATTTCCAGCACACAGGCAGCAGAAATCTTCATCCTATCCTCTCCACACACTCACGCTGACCCTAAGTCTCCGCCTCCTGTCCACGCTTCATGGGCGCCATCATCTTTCCTGCTCACCCTATAGAGATGAATGTTGGTTAGACTCCGGAAACATGGCGACTCATCGCAGCCAGGGATCCTGGCCTTCCCTGAGCCAGAGCAGATACTGGAAAGGTGTCACCCCTCTGGGGGGGGGGGGGGGGATCATCTGGGTGCAATCCGCACCCCCATAGTGATGCCACTGGATAGGTCCCCCAGCTAAACCTAGCCAAGACCTTTGTGTCTTCCTGATGGTTTTCTCTAGAATCCTGCACCCCCCTGCACAGGGGTATTTGCCAGCAGGACTGGACCCAGGAACACTGCCTCTGCTGCTCAGACCTGAGACTATTTATAGGCTCTCTCACCACCTACTGGAAATACCTCCCCAAGGATTGGCTGGGGTCCCATAAATATTTAGGCTTCCCACTCTGTCCTTCATCCCACAATGGTTCTAGAATCCTGTAGAAGACAGGTGGAAATAACAGAGCAGCAGCCTGTGAAACACTGAGAAGCCCTAAATAATCAACCCCTGCTCCTCTGATTACAGTGGGGCCAACTACATTTACCTAGCAGCATTCTCCACAACAGCGGTGTCCAAACTTTTGAAACAAAGGGCCAGTTTATTGCCCTTCAAACTTTAGGAGGGCCGAACTGTGGCCAGTGGGAGTAAACAATTCCATAGGCTTGGTGGTCAGTGGGAGTAAAAAAAGTACACCCTTGGTGTCAGTGGGAGGAATAGCGCCCCATCATTGGTGTCAGTTGGAGGTACAGTTCTCCACCATTGGTGTCAGTGGAAAGAATAGTGCTCCATTAATGGCGTCAGTGAGAGGAATAGTGTCCTATCATTGGTGTCAATTGGAGGAACAATGCTCCATTATTGGTGTCAGTGAGAGGAATAGTGCCCCATCATTGGTGTCAGTGAGAGGAATAGTGTCCCATCATTGGTGTCAGTGGGAGGAATAGTGCTCCATCATTGGTGTCAGTGAGAGGAATAGTGCCCCATCATTGGTGTCAGTGGGAGGAATAGTGCCCCATCTTTAGTGTCAGTGGGAGGAATAGTGCCCAATCATTGGTGTCAGTGGAAGGAATGGTGCCCTATCATTGGTGTTAGTAGGAGGAATAGTGCCTCATAATTGGTGTCAGTGGGAGGAATATTGTCCCATTGTTGGTTTCAGTGGGAGAAATAGTTAATCGTCTCTGGTGTCAGTGAGAGGAATAATGCCCCGTTTTTGGTGTCAGTGGGAGAATTAATTCACTGTCTCCGGTGTCAAGGAAAGAAACAGTGCCCCATAATTGGTGTCAGTGGGAGGAATATTGTCCCATTGTTGGTTTCAGTGGGAGAATTAGTTTGTCATCTCTGGTGTCAGTGGGAGGAATAATGCCCCATTTTTGGTGTCAGTGGAAGGAATAGTGCCCCATCATTGGTGTCAGTGGGAGGAATATTGTCCCATTGTTGGTTTCAGTGGGAGAATTAGTTCTCCATCTCTGGTGTCAGTGGGAGGAGTAATGCCCTGATTTTGGTGTCAGTGGAAGGAATAGTGCCCCATCATTGGTGTCAGTTGGAGGTACAGTTCTCCACCATTGGTGTCAGTGGAAAGAATAGTGCTCCATTAATGGCGTCAGTGAGAGGAATAGTGTCCTATCATTGGTGTCAATTGGAGGAACAATGCTCCATTATTGGTGTCAGTGAGAGGAATAGTGCCCCATCATTGGTGTCAGTGAGAGGAATAGTGTCCCATCATTGGTGTCAGTGGGAGGAATAGTGCTCCATCATTGGTGTCAGTGAGAGGAATAGTGCCCCATCATTGGTGTCAGTGGGAGGAATAGTGCCCCATCATTAGTGTCAGTGGGAGGAATAGTGCCCAATCATTGGTGTCAGTGGAAGGAATGGTGCCCTATCATTGGTGTTAGTAGGAGGAATAGTGCCTCATAATTGGTGTCAGTGGGAGGAATATTGTCCCATTGTTGGTTTCAGTGGGAGAAATAGTTAATCGTCTCTGGTGTCAGTGAGAGGAATAATGCCCCGTTTTTGGTGTCAGTGGGAGAATTAATTCACTGTCTCCGGTGTCAAGGAAAGAAACAGTGCCCCATAATTGGTGTCAGTGGGAGGAATATTGTCCCATTGTTGGTTTTAGTGGGAGAATTAGTTTGTCATCTCTGGTGTCAGTGGGAGGAATAGTGCCCCATTTTTGGTGTCAGTGGAAGGAATAGTGCCCCATCATTGGTGTCAGTGGGAGGAATATTGTCCCTTTGTTGGTTTCAGTGGGAGAATTAGTTCTCCATCTCTGGTGTCAGTGGGAGGAGTAATGCCCTGATTTTGGTGTCAGTGGAAGGAATAGTGCCCCATCATTGGTGTCAGTGGGAGGAATAGTGCCCCATCATTGGTGTCAGTGGGAGGAATAATGCCCCATCATTGGTGTCGGTGGGAGGAATAGTGCCCCATCATTGGTGTCAGTGGGAGGAATATTGCCCCATTGTTGGTTTCAGTGGGAGAATTCGTTCGTCATCTCTGGTGTCAGTGGGAGGAATATTGCCCCATTGTTGGTTTCAGTGGGAGAATTCGTTCGTCATCTCTGGTGTCAGTGGGAGGAATAATGCCCCGATTTTGGTGTCAGCGGAAGGAATAGTGCCCCATCATTGGTGTCAGTAGGAGGAGTAATACCCCATTTTTGGTGTCAGTGGAATGAATAGTGCCAGAAGAACCAGATAAAAGCAAGCAGAGGGCCACATCTACAGTTTGGAGTCCCTTGCCCTACAAATAAAAGGATGCTCCATCTAGCTATGCGTTTCTTTCTCGCGGTGTCATTCATCCTCTAAATGGATCTTAGAACACTCCTCGAATGCTCCAAGTCATCCGACTAATCTATAGAAAATAGGAGGCCTTCCATCCACGCCACTGGGAAAGAAAGTAGAAGCGGCGAGAATCTTCCGCCTCGTAAATAACTAAAGTTGATACAATTGTTCCAGTTTTATATTAATCCGAGAGTTCGGAGCGGTTTTTTTTTTTTTTCGGCTCAGTTGTCTCTCGGATTTTTATTGACTAACACTCAGCAGCAATATCAGACAAAAAGCCCACTTACATGAAGTGCTATTATACCTCCGCCGAACGACAGCCCTCCATAACAATTTGTGTCAGCGCGGATGGGAAATTCCTTTGATGTGAAGAGATTCGATGTGTAGGGGGAGAACTGAAGGCTGTTATTAAAAAAAAACACTCTTTAGACATTTAAAAAATATATATATATACGATTTTAATATAAGTGCCGGTATACATGCTGAAAATATGAAGCTATATTATCTTTATACCATCCTCTGCAGAGGCTGAGCGTGTCGGCTTGTGCAACAGATTGGCAGCGTATGCTTCACTCCAAAGAGGAGTTCCACTCACCTGTCAAAAAATAAAAGTCAGCAGCTACAAAAAGTGTAGCTGCTGACTTTTATAAAACAGCCACTTACCTGTCCCTCGGTCCCACGGTGTGTCCCCCGCAGCAGGGGCGGACTGACCATTGGGAAACTCGGGCACTGCCCGAGGGCCCAGGGTCAGTAGGGGGCCCCATGAGATGCCCCTGGTACCTTTTTCATAGGCTTTTTTGAGTTTGGGCAAGGACACAGGGGCCCCATGATCCCCTATTGCCTGGGGGCCTCATGAGTGGTCCCTTGCAGTAAGGCTGTGCCCACTCGATATGGGGTGAATTGCTCATTTAGATCTAGGGCACATGTGTCAAACACAAGGCCCGTTGGCGTAAAACTGCCCACCAGGTCATTTCCTGTGGCCCTCGTACCTCTCCTGCAACTGCAGCAAACCCCTCGTCTCCGCCCCCAGCTTTGTTTCAGTAGTCAGCAGCAGAGAGGAGGACAGAACTCCTCCGCCAGATCCTGCGCTTCTCCATGAAGCCGCTGAGAAGCTCATCCCCGAACCTCCCCCATCTCAGCAGAGAGGAGGACAAAACTCCTCCACCAGATCCTGCGCTTCTCCATGAAGCCGCTGAGAAGCTCATCCCCGAACCTCCCCCATCTCAGCAGAGAGGACAGAGCTCCTCCTACAGATCCTGCATTTCTCTGTGCAGCCTCAGCACCCCCTCATCTATGCCTCTCCTGGTGTCAGAGAAGGCGCATAGATATGCGCGGGCGCAGAGCTCCTGCTCACAGAAAGTGCAGGGTCTGGAGGAGGACTGGTGTCAGCTGCTGGAGCCTGCTGAATTCTGAGACTAGGTGTCACGTACCTGATGGTAGAACCTGAGATGTAGAGGAGGGACTCCCTTGCGGCTCTGGCTCAGGGGCCCTGGTAAAGTGACAGGGCGTGCCGGAGCACAGAGGTGCCTGAGTGCCTGATAGAATGATGTGCGTCAGGAATGCAAGAGCTGCTGGAAAGTGGCACACTGGCAGAGGTGCAGGAATGGTTTGGCAGCTGGCGCTCAGGCTGACGTGCAGGTGCAAGATACTGGCAGGGTAAATCCAGTTTAAGAGTGTGGGTACGCGTCGGTTTGCGTGGGTGTGCGTGGGTGCGCGTGGGTGCGCATGCGCGTGCGCGACGGCACATTGGCGCCAGGTGGGCTATTTAAACTGAGCTGGGACTCTGCATCAATGCCGTTTGGTATTTACCCCTGTGCATCTGTATATCCTGCTACCTGTTTTCTATCAGTCCTATCAGGCACTCGGGCACCTCTGTGCTCCGGCGCTCCCTGTCACTTTACCAGGGCCCCTGAGCCAGAGCCGCAAGGGAGGCCCTCCTCTACATCTCAGGTTCTACCATCAGGTATGTGACACCTGGTCTCAGAATTCATCAGACTCCAGCAGCTGACACCAGTCCTCCTCCAGACCCTGCACTTTCTGCTTCCCAGCTCTGCCCTCAGCTTCTTCCCAGAAGCAGCACAAGGTAAGGGGGGTGCCCTGCGATGTATGGGCGGGTGAGGGACTCTTGACGTCTGATAGTGGGAGGTTGCACTGGAAATCTAGTCTTACAGATATGACCAGCCCTTGAGGGCAACAATAATGGTGATGCGGCCTGCGATGAAATGGAGTTTGACACCCTTAGCCTAGGGGAGCAATAAATGTTTATTTACTTACCCGATCATGTGCTTCCCCTCTGCTGCTGGACCGGTCACCGCAGCTTCTTCTCCCCCATGCTCCACTGGAAGTGTTGATGATGAGGGACAGTCCACCATCCGAGCGTGGGGGAGCACCATCTGCTGGAGGATCAGAGGATCAGCTATGTAAAACTTTCTCCTCTCCCCCAGAAAAATAAAATGAGCTTTCAGTGTAGACACAGACCTACTGCAAGGGACAATTTTTTAATTCTTCTGGAGTTGGGCTTTATTGCAGGTGAGAAGGAGGACAGCTGCAGCTCAGATGGACCTGTCAATGAATTCTGAATGAGCCTAGAAGCTTCAGAGTGACGCCACAAGACCAAAAGTCATTGACACAAAAACAAAAAATGACATTAAAGTAATAACTTAACATTTACCATGTTTCATGGAAGATAAAGGAATTCTAATTATGTCTAAGCAGAACCATGAAAATGTATCTTTTGCTTTGAATTCCTCCTGAAAATTACCAATGCACTTGTATCCAGACCAGTGGCGTCCAGAGGCAGGTGCCGGGGGTGCGGTCCGCACCGGGTGACACCGACCGCACGGGGTGACACTGGACCCGCTCCACAAAAAGGTAAGTTGTAAAGCAAGGCAACAATCCCCACAGGATGGATCCGGCTTTCTTTACAACTTATCTTTTCTTGGAGCGGGTTCGGTGTCACCCTGTATAGGTTGCATGCCGACGATCCTGCGGGGATTGTCGGCATGCAACCTATATGGGGTGACACCGGTGTAGCGGCAAGATGTGTCTCCCATGTAGATGTCCCCCCTGAAGCAACTGCTCATGTCCCGGTTTCAGGCACGATCAATCAATGATAGAACTACTGCTATCATCGATCGATCGTGCCTGAAACCGGGACATGCGCAGTTGCTTCAGGAGGGACATATATACGTGGGAGACATATCTTGCCGCTACACCCGGACACACTCCAAGAAAAGGTAAGTTGTAAAGAAAGCCGACGATCCCTGCAGGATGGATCGGATCTGTGGATTGAGCCGATCCATTATGCTCAATCCGCCGATCCGATCCATTCTGCGGGGATCGTCGGAGGGAGTGTCACCAAGTGTTACTGCACCGGATGACACCAACCCTAGGGACGCCTCTGATCCAGACATAACTGGTCTGTAGCCTTACATATATCTTTGCAGTGTGAGATCATCTAAGGCACTGCTGCCTCTGACTGATAGACTTACCAGATTTCAAATGAGATTTGTCACTACTGTGCTGCTCACTGTTTTCCTTGCTGGAGAGGAAGCTGTACCTGAGGACTTACAGTTCAAGAATCTGCTCGCTTCTGCTTCATTCATTCTGTGGATCTGTGTATTCTCCACCTCTCCTGCTGCTTCTTCATATCACCCCACCAGTCATCAACTCACCAGTCATTGAGAGGGGTTGGGGGGCTCTAACATTAGGAATCAAAGCCTTCTCCTCTACCAAGATGGCCACCTCTACACAAAGACATATTACAGAACAAGGCATGGTAAGCGGTGGCGTATCCTCACCGTGTGCAGGGTGTGCCAGGCACATGGTGCCAATGCACACTCACTGACTGCACATGTTGAGGATTTGGGTCAGCAGTGCTTGAAGTGGCCTTCGTGTCTACCCCCCTGCAGTCTCTAGCACAAGGGTCTCCATTCACAAGGATGGAATTTCCATTTTAGAGGAAACCTCTTGGAAGTCCACCTTCAGACCTGCTCTGTATCCCGGCTCCCGCCCTCTGTCTTGTCGATACTCTACAGCACAGGTGTCAAACTGGTGGCCCTCCAGGTGTTGCCAAACTACAAGTCCCATGAGGCATTGCAAGATTGACCGTTACAAGCATGACTCCCAAAGGTAGAGGCATGATGGGACTTGTAGTTTTGCAACATCTGGAGGGCTGCTAGTTTGACACCCCTGCTCTACAGGGTGTGTAAAGGGGGGGTCTGGTGTGGAGGGGAACTTTGGAGTAAAGGGGAACTTGGGAGAGGAGGGGGGCTCTGCAGAGGAAACTGTGAAGTAATGATGGTGGGGGGGGTTCTATTATGAGGGGTGGTATCCTGGTGTGAAGGGGACTTCATCTGCAATCAGAGTTGGCAATGGCATGCCAGCCAGTAGAGCATCCAACTCCCCAGGATCATATGGAGGTATGGGGGAATAAAGAGCAGTAAAGTGTTCAGTAAATACGGACATAATAGTTGAGAGGTCTGTGACCAGGTCTCCAGCCGGAGATCTAATACAAGGGACATTAACTTGGGTACGTTCGTCGATGACCAACATCGCCAGCAGTTTCCATTTTTTATTTATCTTTTCAAACGGAGACTCTGCCCTACAACGCAGGGAGGTTTGTGCCAGATGAGTGAGGTGTAAGGAGAGCAACGCCATGCTTCCAGTAGAGCAGCATAAGACGTATCAGATGGTAGGTCCGCATAGGTGGCCACACACTGCTGCTCCTCCTCCTGAAATTCCTTATATCGGGAGTTATAATCCCATCTAGTAGTTTTAATAGCAGAAATATATGCACCCCGCATTACAGCCTTGAACCCATCCCAGACAACGGGTTCCGCCACTGAGGAGGGGTTCGTAAGGCAAAAAGTAGTCATGGGGGTCTCCACCTGGTGAAATACCTGATCAGTTTGTAACCACCGTGGAGACAACCTCCATGCACGTCCCCCCACCCTGGGAGCCAGAGAGAAGGTAAGAAGGAGTGGATCATGATCCGAGATATTGCCAGCCAGGTAAGAGGTGGCCTGTCCTAAATTCAGAAGGGAGGCCAATGCAAAAGCAAGATCAATCCCTGATGCCATTTTGTGTGTAGCAGAGAGACAGAAAAATGCACTTTGTGTTTTTTTTTCCTTTTCCAGTGCAGTTGAAGCCCAGGAAACTAATGCAGGCCATAGACGGGTCGAAAATCGGCCAATTGTTCGCACCATTAGTGGGTTAATTGGTCGGCCATTTTTCGGGGTTTTGGCACATTTTTTTTATTGGTCAAGTTGGAAAATTTGCGGCCAATTTTGACGATCGGCTGATTTTCCCGGCAATGATGGGCAAATCGGCCGATCGTTTTACCGATAAAAAAATCTGCGCATGAGCCGTGACCTGCAAGAAGAAGAAAAAGAAGAAGTAGAAAAGGAAGAAGAAAAAAAAGAAGAAAAAGAAGAAGAAAAGAAGAAAAAGAAGAAAAGAGGAAGAGGAAAAAGAAGAAAAAGAAAAACAAGAAGAAAAAAAAAAGAAGAAAAAGTAAAAAAAGAAGAAGAAGAAGAAGAAGAAGAATTCCAGTCTGCTATTATATTTTATATGAAAAGTCTTGTGGTTGCAACAACGTATCCATTTGTATCTGAATAAAAACATCTGTATCCACAAGACTTTTTCATGTAAAATATAACAGCGGAGCTCTCTGCAGGGACAGAAGTAATTATGGGGTTAAATGCCGGCCATAGATGGGACAAAAATCGGCTGATTTTTTTACCGATGGTGGTAAGGTCGGCCGATCAAACAACCGATTTTTCATTTTTTTTTTATTAAAAAACGGCCGGTTTTCGACCTGTCTGTGGCCTGCATAACAGATATTATTTTGTAAAAGTAGCAGTGACATCATCACTGTGCTGTACATAGGCTGTACAGAGAGCAGAGCTGTGGGAGGGGGCCAGTAGGCTCCACCCACTACAGAAAACTACAGGAGGAGGGGGCGGAGACAAGACTAGTCACCCTGCACAAGGAGGGAGGGCAATAGTGAGTGGTCTTTATTACTGGATTACTGCACAGATCTGGAAGAAATACACAACGCACATCGAGATTCGAGAACAATACACATGATGAATGGATTGAGGTGCTATTTAAGTTTAATGGCCCTTTAAGAATGTGCTATTGGCCGTGTACACTGTATAGTAATGTGCCCCTCCCCCATGCTGCCTATAGATCATCGTATGACAAGTCACTTCATGATGACTTTCTGTTTTGATGAACTTCTTTCATATGACTTTGTGTTCTCGGGAACTATGTGGCGATCTCTGACAGATACAAATGGAGTCATCAGGCACCAATATGAAGCCGAAAGACAGTTTTCGTTTAACCCCTACACCGAATGAAACTCATTTCTTCCAGCTCCGCTCCCTGCTATTGTCCATTTATCTCAGCGCGTCCCGGGAAATTGGCGGACTGACGTATCTTCAGCGAAGGCTCCCAAGCCGAGAGGAGGATCTGATCTGTGAGGCTCACCTCCTGATTTTCTAAGTTGCAGAAAGTTTTCTGGATTTTATTTTTTTCTCTTTGGTTGATTCTTCCAAACCCAATGTATAAAATTCGTACTGATTGTATACTTGAGATCAACCTTTCAGTCTCTTTACAGGTCTGCAAAAATACTATAATAAAAAAGCCTCCACCTTTTACCATTACAAATCTGTCCTTGAGCTCCACTCAACGACTTTGCCTAGGCTGAGATGATGTCATCAGTCTGCTTCAGGCAGGAGGAAGCATTTCCTCAGTCTCCTCTTCCCCCAGTGATCAGACTGCAACATTGTAATTTTGTAGCCCCCTCCCCAGTGATCAGACTGCGGCATTCTAACTTTTAGCCCCTCCCCAGTGATCAGACTACAGCATTGTAACTTTTAGCCCCTCCCCCCAGTGATCAGACTACAACATTGTAACTTTTAGCCCCTCCCCCAGTGATCAGACTACAACATTGTAACTTTTAGCCCCTCCCCCCAGTGATCAGACTACAACATTGTAACTTTCAGCCCCTCCCCCAGTGATCAGACTACAACATTGTAACTTTTAGCCCCTTCCCCAGTGATTAAACTGCAACATTGTAACTTTTTAGCCCCTCCCCCAGTGATCAGACTGCAACCTTGTAACTTTGTAGCCCCTCCCCCAGTGATCAGACTACAACATTGTAACTTTTAGCCCCTCCCCCAGTGATTAAACTGCAACATTGTAACTTTGAAGCCACTTCCCAGTAAGCAGACTGCAACATTGTAACTTTGTAGCCCCTCCCCCAGTGATCAGACTGGAACATTGTAACTTTGTAGCCCCTCCCCCAGTGATCAGACTGGAATAGTGTAACTTTGTAGCCCCTCCCCCAGTGATCAGACTGGAATAGTGTAACTTTGAAGCCCCTCCCCCAGTGATCAGACTGCTAAATTGTAACTTTGAAGCAAGGCACAAGGTGAGAAACTGAAGCAGGAGCTGATCTGTGTCAGACATTTTTGAACACCATAAAAAATGCACAGGCACCATGATTTACATGACTGTGCAGGAAGTAGATAATGACCCTGGATGATGCCTGAACAAAGATGGTACAGTTATTCTGGATAGAAAAGCAAATGAAGGCACCAGAATTTCCCCCCTAGACCTAGTTCAGGAAGTAGATGAAGACCCTGGAAGATAGCTGAACAAAAATGAACAGAACTCCATTCCCTTGCAGCCTATGTGCCTCCACTCCATTCTGCTTTAGTTTATGTGCCCCACTCCATCCCCTTGGAGTACATTTTCCTTTTAGTCATCTCCTTGTGGTCCATTTGTCTTCACTTCATCCCACTGCATCCTGTGTGCCCCACACCATCCTGCTGTAGCTCAAGTACCTCTACTCCCTCTCACTGTAGTTTATGAGCCTCCACTCCATTCTTCTGTAACTTGTGTACCTCTACTCCTTCGCACTGAAGTCCAAGAGCCCTCTACTCCATCCCCTGGCCTGTAGCCCATTCACCTCTACTCCATCCCCTGGCCTGTAGCCCATTCACCTCTACTCCATCCCCTGGCCTGTAGCCCATTCACCTCTACTCCATCCCCTGGCCTGTAGCCCATTCACCTCTACTCCATCCCCTGGCCTGTAGCCCATTCACCTCTACTCCATCCCCTGGCCTGTAGCCCATTCACCTCTACTCCATCCCCTGGCCTGTAGCCCATTCACCTCTACTCCATCCCCTGGCCTATAGGCCATTCACCTCTACTCCATCCCCTGGCCTGTAGCCCATTCACCTCTACTCCATCCCCTGGCCTGTAGCCCATTCACCTCTACTCCATCCCCTAGCCTGTAGCCCATTCACCTCTGCTCCATCCCCTGGCCTGTAGCCCATTCACCTCTACTCCATCCCCTAGCCTGTAGCCCATTCACCTCTACTACATCCCCTGGCCTGTAGCCCATTCACCTCTACTCCATCCTCTAGCCTGTAGCCCATTCACCTCTACAACATCCGCTGGCCTGTAGCCCATTCACCTTTACTCCATCCCCTGGCCTGTAGCCCATTCACCTCTACTCCATCCCCTGGCCTGTAGTCCATTCACCTCTACTCCATCCCCTGGCCTGTAGGCCATTCACCTCTACTCCATCCCCTAGCCTGTAGTCCATTCACCTCTACTCCATCCCCTGGCCTGTAGGCCATTCACCTCTACTCCGTCTCCTGGCCTGTAGGCCATTCACCTCTACTCCAGCCCCTGGCCTGTAGCCCATTCACCTCTACTTCATCCCCTGACCTGTAGTCCAATTACCTCTACTTCATCCTATTTCTACCTGTGTGCCCCTGCTTATTTCCCCTGTAGCCTTTGTGTCACCACTCTACTGAACTCTGGTCCATGTGCCTTCTCTCCATCCTATTGTAGCCTTTGTGATTGCCACTGACAGCCACTTATTTCATTGCAACCTGTGTGCCTTTACTCTATCTTACTTTAGTCCATGTAACATTCTGTGGCTGGTGTGTCTCTACTTAATCTTGCCATATCACATGTGCCGCCACTCCTTCCCACTTTAACCCATTTGTCTCCCCTCTGGTCTGCTCTAGTCCATGTGTCTCCACTCTAAGTAATGTACCTTCATTCCATCCCGCCTTAACCCATTTGTCTCCACTCCTTCCCTTTGTAGTCCATGGGCCACCATTCTATCCTTCTGTAGTTCATGCACCTCCACTCTATCCTGCTGTAGTCCATGTGCCTCCATTCCATCTATCTGGATGTAACCCATTTGTCTCCACTACGGTCTGCTCCAGTCCATGTGCCTCCACTTCATATTGCTGTAGCTTATGTGCCTTCACCCCATCAGATTGTAGTCCATGTGCCTCCAATATATTTCCTTTTAGCTCATGTGACTCCACTCCATCCTGGAGTAGCCCATGTGCCTCCACTTTATCCTGCTGTAACTCATTTGTCTCCACTCTATTCCATTGTAGTCCATGTGTCTCCACTCTATACCCTTTTAGCCCATGTGTGTCCATTTCATCCCACTGTAGATCATGTGCCTTTACTTCATCTCATGGTAGTCCATGTGCTGTAACCCATTTGTCTTCACTACGGTCTGCTCCAGTTCATATGCCTCCACTCCATCCTGCTGTAGCTTATGTGCCTCCACTCTATCACACTGTAGTCCATGTGCCTCCACTATATTCTGTTTTAGCCCATGTGCCTCTACTCCATCTCGGTGTAGCCCATGTGTCTCAGCTCCATCCTGCAGTAACCCATTTGTCATCACTCCATCCCATTGTAGTCCATTTTCCTGCACTCTGTCCCCTTTTAGCCCATATGCCACCACTCAATACCCTTTTTGCCAATGTGCTTCCACTCCAATCCACTGTAACCCATTTGCCTCCACTCCAACCTTTTGTAGTCTGTGTGCCTGCACTCCATCCCACTGTTGTTCATGTGCCTTCACTTCATCCAATAGTAGTTCATGTGCCTCCACTCCAACCCTGAGTAGTCCATGTGCCTCCACTTCATCCTGTGTTAACCCATTTGTCTCCACTCCATCCTGCTGTAGTCTATGTGCCACCACTCAATACCCTTTTAGGCCATATGTGTTCACTCTATCCCACTGTAGCTCATATGATTTCACTTCATCTCATCGTAGTCCATGTGCCTCCACTCCATCTGGCTGTAACCCATTTGTCTCCACTATGATCTGCTCCAGTCCACATGCCTCCTCTCCATCCTGCTGTAGCTTATGTGCCTCCATTCCATCATGCTGTTGTCCATGTGCCTCCATTATATTTCGTTTTAGCCCATGTGCCTCCACTTCATCTTTCTGTAGCCCATGTGTCTCAACTCCATCCTGCGGTAACCCATTTGTCATCACTCTATCCCGTTGTAATCCATGTTCCTCCACTCTGTCCCCTTTTAGCCCATATGCCACCACTCAATACCCTTTTAGCCCATGTGTGTCCACTCCATCCCACAGTAGCTCATGTGCCTTCACTTCATCTCATCATGGTCAATATACCTCCACTCCATCCGTCTGTAACCACTTTGTCTCCATTGTGGTCTGGTCCAGTCCATATGCCTTCACTCCATCATGCTTTAGCTTGTGTGCCTCCATTCCATCATGCTGTTGTCCATGTGCCTCCGTTATATTCCGTTTTAGCCCATGTACATCCACTTCATCTTGGTGTAGCTGATGTGTCTCAACTCTATCCTGCTGTACCCCATTTGTCATCACTCTATCCCATGGTAGTCCACGTGCCTCCACTCTATTACCTTTTGCCCATGTGCCTTCAATACATCCCTCTGTAGCTCATGGGCCTTCACTTCATCCTATAGTTTTCCATGTGCCTCCACTTCATCTGACTGTAACCCATTTGTCTCCACTAAGGTTTGCTCCAATCCTTGTGTCTCCACTCCATCCTGCTGTAGCTTATGTGCATCTGCCCTATTACCGCGTAGTCCATTTGCCTCCACTATATTCCCTTTTATCCCATGTGCCTCCACTCCATCCCATTGTAGCCTATGCCCTCCACTCCATCCCAGTGTTGCCCATGTGCCTCCACTCCATCCCAGTTTAGCCCATGTGCCTCCACTCCATCCCAGTGTAGCCCATGTGCCTCCACTCCATCCCAGCATAGCTCATTTGCCTCCATTCCATCCCAGTGTAGCCCATATGCTTCCACTCCATCCCAGTGTAGCCCATGTGCCTCCACTCCATCCCAGTGTAGCCCATGTGCCTCCACTCCATCCCAGCATAGCTCATATGCCTCCATTCCATCCCAGTGTAGCCCATATGCCTCCATTCCATCCCAGTGTAGCCCATGCGCCTCCTCTTCATCCCGTTGTAGTCTATGTGCCTCCTCTCCATCTTGTTGTAGTCTATGTGCCTCTACTCCATGCTGCTGTAGCCCAGTTATCTACACTCCATCCCTCTTTAGCCTATGTGCCTCCACTCTACCTTACAGTAGCCCATGTGCCCTGAAGTGCCCACCTACATTCTATTTACTCTATACCCTCTGGTCTTTAGTATGTTTGTGGATTCAATCCCAGTCTGGTCGTCCCTGTAGAGTACAGTTTTGCTCTAGGGTGTGCTTCTGTATAACAAAGGAAACATATAAAGCTTATTCTAGATCTAGCTGCTAAAAGGAAGGGTGGCCTTAGCAGTGACCATAGAGTATGAACAGCCACATACAGTCAGACACTTGCAGTCACACTTTGCTGCCCGAGTGTCTCCAAGCCACCCCCCTGAAGGCCCATGTGCCTCTGTTAAAGGTGTATCGTCTTATATTATCAAATCAGTTCTCGAATGTATAAGAAAAAAAAGTTCATCTAAATAGTTTGACATGTAGAAGGAGTTAATAACAATTTCAATATCAAGCAGTTATTGTAGCGATGGTGTATGCTGATTGAAGTGAGAGGGAGTCCGCATGTAGCACATTGTCATAGCTCAGTTACTCCGACTAATAGAAGAGAACACGGGCACCGCCCACTCCGCCACAAAACAATAACAGACTCAATGAGCTGTGCAGACAATGGAGGATGTAAGCAATGCTTCCACCTGATAGCTACATTCATTTCAAAATTTTACGGCAATTAGTGAAACTTTCCTCTGTACTTGATGTGTTTGTTCATTCTCAGTTTTTCTTCAAAGTCAACCTCTACTTGCCAAATGAAGAGTATAGTGACAGGTTCCTGTAATGGAAGTTAATGTAGCAAATGACGTTTCTTGAAGTGCTCCGTGCTTAATTTTAAACCCTTAAAGTGGAACTCCAGGTATTATCTTTATTGCCAATTGACGTTGGTCCAACTTGTGATGGTGTCATAATTCCATATCTGATATACAGAGGGCTGCTGGGGATACTGAAAACCATAGTAGTAGCCCACGCTACATAGAGTGATCTGCGATCTTCCGGGTCCTGATTGAGCAACTTCCCCTTGTAGACAGGGCCTAATCAATGTACCCGAGGGTGGATATTTCAACTTTACCTATGTAGTTGGCTGCTCACAGAACTAAGGTAATTTACATCAATGGCACCACATGTGTTGAAGGTCAAACACTTCTTCAGGCAGAAGAGGCTCCTGTCCCAAATAGTAATATATCAGTCATTCACATATCATGGAATGCCAGAGGAACACTTCCCTAGATGAAGACTATAGCTTTTTCACACTGCAATCCATAAATATCTTTGCAAATATCTGGATGCCAATGGGGAACTCTTCAAGGAAGCTGATAGAGGAGACACCCTGTAGGGGGAAGCCTACTCTTTCCCTCCTGGACAAGTACTTATTCCTAATGTTACTCCTACTCTCTCCCTAACCAGCAGGGGCTCTGTCCCTATCTTACTCCCACTTTGCACTCGGCACCCTGAATGATGCAGCATTCCTATCACGTACCTGGTGTTAGAGGCCAATGCAGAGGGGGCTTCCCTTGCAGCTAAGTTCCAGACTCTCCAGGGGCAGAAGGAGTCAGGCCCAAAGTAGCACAGGTTGCCGGTAGGAGTGCTTGTCAGAGGTACAACCAGGAGCACAGCTGATGCACTGAAATGGTGTCTGCAGACAGGTGGCACCCATGAAAGGTATGCAGGCCTTCAGGGTAGCAGAGGACCACAGAGTAGTCGGTTGAAAGCCAAGGTCAGATGCCAAGGAGATTGGAGCAGATGTAGTCAATAGGATAGCCGGGGTCAGATATCTATTAGCCAAGCTGGGTCAGATCAGGAGAGCCGGTACGAATATCTATTAGCCAAGCCGGGTCAGATCAGGAGAGCAGGTACAAATATCTATTAGCCAAGCCGGGTCAGATCAGGAGAGCAGGTACAAATATCTATTAGCCAAGCCGGGTCAGATCAGGAGAGCAGATGCGAATATCTATTAGCCAAGCCAGGGTCAGATGCCGGGTGGAGATTGGAGCAGACGTAGTCAATAGGATAGCCGGGGTCAGATATCTATTACCCAAGCTGGGTCAGATCAGGAAAGCAGGTGAGAATATCTTTTAGCCAAGCCGGGTCAGATCAGGAGAGCAGATGCAAATATCCATTAGCTAAGCCAGGGTCAGATCAGGAGTCAGGCAGAGAAGACAGGTCCAGGAACAAGGCAAATCAGTAACAGCGGATCACAGTAGCAAAGGAACAAAGACAAAGGAACTGGGGAGCCAGAGATCAACCAGCAATTTGAGGGAGTGATGGGCTTCCTTATAAAGGCCGTCTGGCGCCAAACTTGGCTAATGCGTGTGTACCTATGCGCCAGTGCGCATGCGTGTTCTGGCTTGCATCCGTGCGCCAATGCACATAGATTTTTGCCAGCGTGCATTTCTGTGACCATGCAAGGTACTGGCAGGAATTCCAGGTCTCCGAGTACCTCCGCTGTGGACAGAGCCCTGACAATTCAACTATGTATGAAAATCCTCAGTCAAGACACCTGCCCAAATCTTGTGGGATTTTGGTATCCAATAGGATTGCTGTCATTGCTAAGATGGCTGCC
Organism: Staurois parvus; assembly: GCF_062004578.1. Taxonomy (NCBI): domain Eukaryota; kingdom Metazoa; phylum Chordata; class Amphibia; order Anura; family Ranidae; genus Staurois; species Staurois parvus. The sequence goes on from NW_028318391.1 coordinate 1,671,487, forward strand.
TGGAGCCCATAGTAGATGAAAATTAGCCTTCAATGGGCTCCTGGCAGCCTGAAGAAACAGCACAGTGCCACCTTCAGGTTGGAGGATATATTACAACTTCTACCTGCCTACACACTCGCTCGGTATTGCCCCCATTCAGAGAATACCTTGTATCTATAGTATTTCAGTGAAGGCAAGGTGTTCTCTGATTGGACAAAAGTAGATTGTGATATCACCCTCCCCCCCTTTGCCACTTTGTTCACACCTTGCTTTATTAGGTACACCTTGCTAGTATCGAGTTGGACGCCCTTTTGCCTTCAGAACTGCCTTCATTCTTCGTGACATAGATTCAACAAGGTGTGGGAAATATTCCTCAGAGATATTTTTTTCCATATCGACATGAGTTACCATTGCCTTGCTATCATCTCTAACGAGTCTCCTCTGACCTCTGACATCAATGAGACATTTTCCTCCACACAACTGCCGCTCACTGGATATTTTTCTTTTTCGCACCATTCTCTGTAAACCCTGGAGATGGTTGTGCGTGAAAATCCCAGTAGATCAGCAGTTATTTAAATACTCAGAGCAGCCCATCTGGCACCAACAACCACGCCACATTCAAAGTCACGTAAATCCCCTTTCTGATGCTCGGTTTGAACTTCAGCAAGTTGTCTTCACCACGTCTAGATGCCTAAATGCATTGAGTTGCTGCCATGTGATTGGCTGATTAGCTATTTTTGTTACCAAGCAATTGAACAGGTGGACCTAATAAAGAGGCCGGTGAGTGTATATCTCAGACTTGTCCAAGCTGGTCCAAGCAATAAAGTTAATGCCTGGAGTTCTATTTTATACTTCAATATTTTTATTGAAAATTGGTATACAGTGGTATACACAGAAATAGAAACAATTTCCACCTGCATGGTGATATGGTGTGCACAAACATATTCATAAAACATTCAGGTGAAACTAAAAAAATTAGAATATGGTGCATTCATTCATTTATTTCAGTGCAGCAACTTAAAAGGTGAAACTAATATATGAGACTCATTACATGCAAAGCAAGATAGTTCCAGCCGTGATTTGTCATCATTGTGATGATTATGGCTTACAGCTCATGAAAACCCCAAATCCACAATCTCAGAAAATGAGAATATTCCATGCAATCAATAAAACACGGATTGTACATAGAACAATATCGCACCTCTGAAAAGTAGAAGCTGCATATGTACTCAGTACTTGGTTTGGGCCCCTTTTGCAGCAATTACTGCCTCAATGTGGCGTGGCATGGAAGCTATCAGCCTGTGGCACTGCTGAGGTGTTATGGAAGACCAGGATGCTTCAATAGCAGCCTTCAGCTATTCTGCATTGTTCGGTCTCATGTCTCTCATCTTTCTCTTGGCAATGCCCCATAGATTCTCTATGGGGTTCAGGTCAGGCGAGTTTGCTGGCCACTCAAGCACAGTAATCCTGTGGTCATTGAACCAGGTTTTGGTGCTCTTGGCAGTGAACTTTTGCACCATATTCTCATTTTTTGAGTTTCACCTGTATAGGCACATGAAAAAAATATTAGTCAATGACATTATATACAGAGACCACCATCCCCACTAGGTAGCAAAGGTTCCAGAAGTCATTGAACAAAGGCATTGCCATGGAAATTTACCAACAGTATGAAAACCAATTCAGGAAGAAAAAGGATTAAGAATAGAGAAATCAAACGAAAAGATCTAGGATAAGACAGAAACGAGGATGGAGAAGGGGAGAGAGAAGAAGAAAAAAAAAAAGGGGGGGGGGGGAGGGAGAAAGAGGGTCAGCCGCAGTATTATTAACTTGATGGCTAAGATCCACCAACAGCCATCAACCTGTCCAGTGAGGGGTTTTAACTGGCCAGCAGGGGCGGACTGACAACTCATGGGCCCCCCGGGCAATAGGGGATCCTTGTCCAAAAAGCTTATGAAAAAGGTACCAGGGGCATCTCATGGGGCCCCCTACTGACACTGGGCCCTCGGGCAGTGCCCGAGTTTCCAAATGGTCAGTCCGCCCCTGCTGGCCAGTGATGCAGATTATTGGACACTGGAATGGCATCTGGCAGAACTTAGCCATGAAGTCAGAAGAAGTTAGGATACCATACCACAGCCTCACTACTCCTCTCAGGAGCCCAAAGCCTTTATGCAAGCAGCGGGCTGCCTCTTAGGAGGAGCCATACCAATAGTAAAATGCCTTGATAGGTGGATATCAGACTTCCCTAGGTAATGCCCACATGTGATGCAGAGCCTCCATGACAATCAGGTTGAGGAAGAAAGTTCTAGATGATGCTTGATGTCCTCTAGCCAGGCAATTTCCCACCACGTTCAGTGGCAATGGTCACCAGGACAAACAGAACGAGTGGCTTTCCCCAGCGGAGACACAGACAGCAGTAACAACTACACATGGAGAAAATACATTCTTCTGTCTTTGTATGAAAGAGTGACATAAAATACTCTAAATTTCTCAACAATTTTGCCCACCTGCAATACCTATACCATGGAAAAGACATGGTACGTAAGGCCTATGATACCACCACTATTTATACATATTATATGCTACAAAAACTATATATATAATATCAATAGTACTATTATACTATATTATATTATATATATTCCTCCCAGAACGAGAGAACCACCTTGCGCCCATCATATTACTATATGGCGGGCGGGATGTGGTTAAAAAGCCACAGATGTGGGAATTTAACCTTTAATTGCCATTGTTACCCATGTGTGTCATCATTATGATTTAAAAAAACAACAATGTGATAATAAATGCCTTCATATCTGGATATCTGCGTGCAATTAAAAAATACATATGTGTTGAGAGCGCGCGCTCTGCGCGCTCCCAGCACACTCCCAGCACATATGACGTTGACTCACAGAAAGGTCCCGATCTCCCCTTTCGATCGGGACCTTTTCCAATCATGTGACTGCCGTGACGGCGAATCACGGGGGTCACATGACCTTTAAACCCCACGACTGGCATGATCAGTCATATTTTCAATATAAATGCCAAAATTTCACGATTTCTGCCAGGGGATGCAAAAGTGTGAGCACAACTGTACATGCTATATGGTACAAAAATATTATTTTATTACAATATTACATTTAAAAAAAACACACTTAAATATAAGCAAAAGAAAAAAAGGGAAAATAAAAATAAAAAAGAAACATCTTATTCTTATACACTTTACAAAAAGTTTAAAAATATGACAGGAAGCACCTTGTTTAAAAAAAAAAAAGCATTTGATGTTCATGGAAGTAAAATATTCATAACCTCCGTGGTTGTTATCTATAAAGAAAGAGAAAAAAAAATCTTCAATATCTTGTCCAAAAAAAGGATTCCGTTTTTGAAGTATTAAACTTTAATATTCCTTCCAAACTGGAGGCTAATTGGTCCAGAATTGCTATTTCCTCCAACTCAGAGGCTGATCCATCATTAAAAGTTGGGACCTTTTCCCTTATAAATGATGTACGTACAGTTAAAAAAAAAAATTACATTTCCAAGACTTCCAAGAATATGGTGTATCATACATGAAGCTGACTTTCCTATATAAAGGTCCAACCTGAAAACATCCTTTAGTGTGTACTGCAAATTCTGAAGATCACATCAAATAGAGGTTCAAAGAAGGATCCTCATCCTGTATAAGCCGTATGCACACTAGAAATGACTTAGCCAGCCATCTCCTTTGATGGTGCATACCAGATACTGATAAATTGTTTATATCCAATATACCTTGAATATGGAAAGGGAAATAGCGCACCTGAAAAAGAAATGTTCACTTCACACTCTCAGGAAACCCATGCTCAAAGAAATGTCCATGCTTAAAGAGATGTCCATGCTCAAAGGAATGTCCATGCCCAAAGAAATGCCCATGCTCAAAGAGATGTCCATGCTCAAAGAAATGTCCATGCTCAAAGAGATGTCCATGGACAAAGAAATGCGCACAATCTGTAGAACTGTGCATAGAATTAGGACCCTGCCTGCATCGACATGAGCACATGCACGTGCTCAAAGAAATGTCCACGCTCAAAGAAATGCCCATGCTCAAAGAAATGTCTATGCTCAAAGAAATGTCCATGCTCAAAGAAATGTCCATGGTCAAAGAAATGTCTATGCTTAAAGAAATGTCCACACTCAAAGAAATGTCCATGTTCAGAGAAATGTCCATGCTTAAAGAAATGTCCATGTTCAGAGAAATGTCCATGTGCAGAGAAATGTCCATGCTCAAAGAAATATTTATGCTCAAAGAAATGTCCATGCTCAAAGAAATTTCCATGTTCAGAGAAATGTCCATGCGCAGAGAAATGTCTATGCTCAAAGAAATGTCTATGCTCAAAGAAATGTCCATGCTCAAAGATATGTCAATGCGCAGAGAAATGTCCATGCTCAAAGATATGTCAATGCTCAAAGAAATACCCAATGTCAAAGAAATGTCCATGCTCAAAGAAATGCCCAATGTCAAAGAAATGTCCATGCTCAAAGAAATGTCCATGCACAGAGAAATGTCCATGGTCAAAGAAATGTCCATGCGCAGAGAAATGTCCATGGTCAAAGAAATGTCTATGCTCAAAGAAATGTCCATGCGCAGAGAAATGTCCATGCTCAAAGTAATGTTCATGTGCAGAGAAATGTCCATGCTCAAAGAAATGTCCATGCACAAAGAAATGTCCATGCTCAAAGAAATGTCCATTCTCAAAGAAATGTCCATTCTCAAAGAAATGTCCATGCAGAAAGAAATGTCCATGCTTAAAGAAATGTCCATGCTCAAAGAAATGTCCATGCTCAAAGAAATGTCCATGCAGAAAGAAATGTCCATGCTCAAAGAAATGTCCATGCTCAAAGAAATGTCCATGCAGAAAGAAATGTCCATGCTCAAAGAAATGTCCATGCTCAAAGAAATGTCCATGCTCAAAGAAATGTCCATGCGCAGAGAAATGTCCATTCTCAAAGAAATGTCCATGTGCAGAGAAATGTCCATGGTCAAATAAATGTCCATGCTCAAAGAAATGTCCAATGTCAAAGAAATGTCCAATGTCAAAGAAATGTCCATGCTCACAGAAATGTCCATGCTCAAAGAAATGTCCAATGTCAAAGAAATGTCCATGCTCAAAGAAATGTCCATGCTCAAAGAAATGTCCAATGTCAAAGAAATGTCCATGCTCACAGAAATGTCCATGGTCAAAGAAATGTCCATGAGCAGAGAAATGTCCATGCTCAAAGAAATGTCCATGCTCAAAGAAATGTCCAATGTCAAAGAAATGTCCATGCTCACAGAAATGTCCATGGTCAAAGAAATGTCCATGAGCAGAGAAATGTCCATGCTCAAAGAAATGTCCATGCTCACAGAAATGTCCATGGTCAAAGAAATGTTCATGTGCAGAGAAATGTCCATGCTTAAAGAAATGTTCATGTGCAGAGAAATGTCCATGCACAAAGAAATGTCCATGCGCAGAGAAATGTCCACGCTCAAAGAAATGTTCATGTGCAGAGAAATGTCCATGGTCAAAGAAATGTTCATGTGCAGAGAAATGTCCATGCACAAAGAAATGTCCATGCGCAGAGAAATGTCCATGCTCAAAGAAATGTTCATGTGCAGAGAAATGTCCATGGTCAAAGAAATTTTCATGTGCAGAGAAATGTCCATGTGCAGAGAAATGTCCATGGTCAAAGAAATTTTCATGTGCAGAGAAATGTCCATGGTCAAAGAAATGTTCATGTGCAGAGAAATGTCCATGGTCAAAGAAATGTTCATGTGCAGAGAAATGTCCATGCTCAAAGAAATGTTCATGTGCAGAGAAATGTCCATGGTCAAAGAAATGTCCACGCTCAAAGAAATGTCCACGCTCAAAGAAATGTCCATGCTCAAAGAAATGTCCATGCTCAAATAAATGCCCATGCGCAGAGAAATGTCCATGCACAAAGAAATGCCCATGCGCAGAGAAATGTCCATGCACAAAGAAATGTTCATGTGCAGAGAAATGTCCATGCTCAAAGAAATGTTCATGTGCAGAGAAATGTCCATGGTCAAAGAAATGTCCACGCTCAAAGAAATGTCCATGCTCAAATAAATGCCCATGCGCAGAGAAATGTCCATGCACAAAGAAATGCCCATGCGCAGAGAAATGTCCATGCACAAAGAAATGTCCATGAGCAGAGAAATGTCCATGCTCAAAGAAATGTCCATGCTCACAGAAATGTCCATGGTCAAAGAAATGTTCATGTGCAGAGAAATGTCCATGCTTAAAGAAATGTTCATGTGCAGAGAAATGTCCATGCACAAAGAAATGTCCATGCGCAGAGAAATGTCCACGCTCAAAGAAATGTTCATGTGCAGAGAAATGTCCATGGTCAAAGAAATGTTCATGTGCAGAGAAATGTCCATGCACAAAGAAATGTCCATGCGCAGAGAAATGTCCATGCACAAAGAAATGCCCATGCGCAGAGAAATGTCCATGCACAAAGAAATGCCCATGCGCAAAGAAATGTCCACGCTCAAAGAAATGTCCATGCTCAAATAAATGCCCATGCGCAGAGAAATGTCCATGCACAAAGAAATGCCCATGCGCAGAGAAATGTCCATGCACAAAGAAATGTCCATGCGCAGAGAAATGTCCACGGTTAAAGAAATGTCCATGCGCAGAGAAATGTCTATGCTCAAAGAAATGTCCATGGTCAAAGAAATGCGTACAATCTATAGAACTGTAGAATTAGGACCCTGCCATGTACATGAGCATGTGCGTATGCACGTGCACATGTGTGTTAGCATGAGTGTGCTTGCTCTGGCGCCCAGTGGACTATTTAAAGCCGGTCTGGAGTTAGGACCATTGCTGAGTGGTTGTCAGCTCCCTTTGCTTGTGACCTGATCCTGTGTACTCCTGTATCATGACCTGGCTTGCTGAATCCTGCTCGTTCCTGAACTCCTGTTGATAACTTTGGCTTGTGACCCAGGCTTACTTCTTTCCTGCACCTTCTCTGCTCGTATGATGCTGACCTTGGCCTGGCTCTGACTCTGTTCCTGGATTCCGATTTGGTACTCCCGCTGTCCAGTTGTTGCTGACCTCTTCCCTTCTGACCACGCATCCGAGATCCTGTACCTGCTTACTGCCAGCTGATCTTCTTCAGCTCTGCATCTGCTATCAAGATATCATGATCCAGATCTCCTGTAGGCACCCGTGACACTCTGTGCCCTGTTATACCCTGTTACCATCCCTAGGGGAACTAGGCAAGAGGTGTACGGGTCAGTCTCTTGTCAGCTTGGCCTCGACCAGGTACATGACAGACACTCTTTTGCGCAAAGATCTTTGGCACTTTGGATTTGTTGGTTATCAAAGGATTTAACTCAAATTACAGTCACATAAAGAAAAGTCCTGTACTCCATGCTCTTCCGGCTCATGTTAATTTGGTGTAGGTGTCACGTACCTGACTGCGGAGCCCGAAGCGGCCTCTTGCGCAATTCCCGTCCAAGCACCCCTGGTAGTGGAGACAGGGACTGCTAGGGCAGTGGAAGGGCGCAGGTGCCAGGAAGCTTTTGTAGTGGACTGAAGCTTGGCAGCACAGGAGATCTTCCAGTGGTAGTATGGAGGCTGGTCACAAGCCTTGTTCAGCAACAACCAGGCAGACAGGTGCAGGGTCAAGGTCAGGATCAAGTTCAAGGTCAGAAACAGACAGAAGTAGGTAACGTACTGGCAGCAAGGTACAAGTCAGGAGGCAGAGATGTTGTCAGGAATCTAAGCTGAGGTTGGTAACACAAATGAGCAGCAGGCGTAACAGGTAGGGTGATCCAAGAGAGGTGTCAGAGGGAGCCGGGTCAGGATCGAGTTCAAGGTCAAAAACAGGCAGAAGTGGGTAACGTACTGGCAGCAAGGTACAAGTCAGGAGGCAGAGATGTAGTCAGGAATCCAAGCCGAGGTTGGTGACACAAACGAGCAGAAGACGTAACAGGTAGGGTGATCCAAGAGAGGTGTCAGAGGAAGGCGGGTCAGGAACCAAGTTTAGCAGACTTTCAAGAACCAGGAACATGGGAACTAGAGCTGAAGACAATCCAGCATTGAAATCAGGAAGACTCTTAGTTTAAATAGGCTGTTGGGTGTCACAATCTGTGGATGAGTGCGCACGCCCATGTGAGCGCGCACGTGTTCGCTCATATGTGCTGATGCTCGTCCACGCGTACATTCTAGTCCTTGCTCGTCTCGTTAGACTTTTATGTGCACACAAATAAGAATACATATAAGAATGAGCACCTGCTGCACAGAATTGAGCATCTGTTGTACGAGATCCCTGACAGCAGGCCAATGGATCAAGGCAGGGCTCAAAATTTCAAGTCCTGAGCTACTAAACAGGCCTAAAGAGTTACTCACCACCAGTTGCACCACGCAATGCCGACCATGTCCCACCCCTAATCCCGCCCCTAAGCACGCCCCTCGTAAATTATCTCATTAAATGAGACTGTTAAATGTTTTATGAAGAATAAGGTTACAAAAATAAATATCAAATAAACACCCATCAGGTATCCGCCTTTACATCAGGTGTCCCCATCAGAGTCCCGTTCTCTGGAGCCGCCATCTGCCCCCATGTACTGTGGTGAGCCCGCCACAGCTGTCCTGATTCCCTATGCCACTCCACTAAAACAGGATAACTATACTGTGCTAATCCGTACCACCCACAGATATTAGAGTGCCAAAAAGTAAGTAGTGCAGCCAAAGCAACCAATAGGAGGGAAAGGAGGGAGGGGAGGATGAAAAGGAAGAAAGGAAGGAAGGAAGGGAGGGAGGGAGGAAGGAAAGGGAGGGGAGGGGAGGGGAAGGAAGGAAAGAAGGGAGGAAGGAAGGAAAGAAGGAAGGAAGGAAGGAAGGAAGGAAGGAAGGAAGGAAGGAAGGAAGGAAGGAAGGAAGGAAGGGAGGGAGGAAGGAAATGGAGGGGAGGGGAAGGGAAGGAAGGAAGGGAGGGAGAAAGGAAGGAAGGAAGGAAGGAAGGAAGGAAAGAAGGAAGGAAAGAAGGAATGAAGGAAGGGAGGGAGGGAGAAAGGAAGGAAGGAAGGAAGGGAGGGAGGGAGGGAGGGAGGGAGGAAGGTCTGACTCACATATATGGTCCCTGGCTCACTCAGAAGGATCATGGTGCTCCACTGGAGTGTGGACCGGCACAGGGGGGGGCAGAGCATACCCAGCCTCTCTCCTTTCCTATTGGTGCGGAGGATGGGGGGAGGGGCTGGGCACTGAGGAGCACACAGGGAGGCCCAGAAAGAAAGAGAAATCCGATGGATGGTCGGGGGTGATCGGTGAGGAAGTTACATGCACCGATCTCCCTGTATGGCTTTCAATGAAGCTGCTTCTTCTCTCTTTCTATTGGATTTCAGCTGCTTAATTTAAAGCCATACAGGGAGATCAGTTCTTGTAACTGCCCCACCACCACACCCATCATCCCCGACTGTCAATTTCACCTGCTGCAGCCTGCCCTGCAGCCTAATGTGGGGGGGGTGGGCACTGTCCTGCAGGGAGCCGCCACAACAACCACAGTAACAATAAGGGACCCACAAGAGCACTGAGCCCTGGACCAATAGAATACAAACAGAGGAAGGGCACAGGGCAGAGTTGTGGGGGAAAAAGGAGAGGGCAAAACACTGGTGGTGAGCGGGGGGAGGAAGAGACACCGAAGGAATGCTGGCAGAACAAGGCAGGGATTCTTCTCATTATTTCAACTCGCCAAATACAAGCATGCGAGTGGAAATTTTGAGCCCTGGATCAAGGGCATGAGGTCAAGCATGTGAGTTGCTAAAAAGAGGACAGATCTGTTAAACAGACATGTCCTTTTGGGGAAGCCACATTTAGTGTTCAAACACGTCAAAGTTATTTCAGTATGTGGCCCAGCAATTTATACCCAATGGATCAACTTTGAAGCTTAAAAATAATTTTTTTGCGCAAGGAAATGGTAAGCCTTGCAATGCTGAGTGCCAACTTATTTCATTTCATTATTTTTTTAATTAAATTAATTTATGTGATCTACATTGAATTAATGTAAATGAGTTTAAATGTTTTACACTTATTTCCAGCTTAGGTTCAGCTGGTGCAGGCACAGTGGATCAAGGGGAGGAGTTTAAGAATGTCCGTCACAAAATAAAGAGGAAGTAGGACCAATCTGTTAAACAGACACGTCCTTCTGAGGAAGCTATGTTTAGAGGTGAAACGCGTCAAGTTGCATGTGTTTTATCCCAGTATGTGGCCCGGCAATTTATGCCCGATGGATCAACTCGGATTCTGAAAAGGAATTTTTTCCTTAAAGAAGTGGTAAGACGTGCAATGCGTGATAGTTTATTTTATTTAATTTAATGTATTTATTTATTTCATGAATTTATTTTCATTTGTTTAATTCAAATGAACTAAAATAATTTAATTTAATTTAAATTAACTTAAAGTTTTACATGTAGTTGGTTTAATGTATTTAATTTAATTAATTCAAGGTAATTTAGATTAATTTGATATAATTCCACCTCACATTCAGTTGGTGCAGGTCCAGTGGATTAAGGGGAGGACCTTTATGCATGGAGGTGGTAAGAGCTGCAATGCTAAGTGACCGTTTATTTAATTTTATGCATTTATTTATTTCATGAATTTATTTTGAATTATTTAATTTAGAATGAATGAATGAATTAAAATAATTAAATTTAATTTAGTTTAAATTAACTTAAAGTTTTAAATTTAGTTGGTTAATTGTATTTAATTTCATTAATTTTATGGAATTTGGATTAATCTGATTTATTTCCAGCTCATATTCAGTTTGTGCAGGCCCAGGGGATTAAGGGGAGGACCTTTAGGCATGAGGAAGTGGTAAGATCTGCAATGCTAAGTGACCGTTTATTTAATTTTAAGCATTTATTTATTTCATGAAGTTTATTTAATTTCATTTATTTAATTAAAGTTAATGATTTCATTGAGATGAATTTAATGTTTAAAATTTAAATTGTTTAATGTATTAAATGTAGTCAATTTAAATTAATAAAAAATTTATTTGAATCAATTTTAGCTCACGTTCAGCTGGAGCAGGCCCAGTACAAAAGGGAGGAGCTTAAGAATGTCAGTTGCAATTGTAAGAATACCCTAAAAATACATTATGGGACATTACTGTACAGTATAGGACAAACTCGCATTTATAAAATCACACATTTTATTGAGTATGTAATGAAGTTATATTGTTTAAAAGCAATACATGGCTAACCAGCCCAAGTAGTATCACCATTGTTTTCTGTGACCTTGTATCCTCCAAAGGTTGACGCGTTTCGCTTGTTAGCTTCTTCAGGACCAACGTCAGTCGGGTCGGTAACGGGTAATCCAAGAATACGGTAAACACAGGAACACGAGATACAGGGGGGCTGACGATCATCCAGCAACTTATGAGCAAGACCGCTGTCCTTATAAATGGATATTGGGCACCAGTAACTACCGTGCCTTGAGTGTGCTCATGTCAGGGCGCGCCACGCACTCGGGCACTCGCTTGCACACATCTTTGTGCAAATTAGCATGGCCATGCTAGATGTTGGCATATCTCCCAGACCTTCTCTGATAAGTCCCTTGACACCATGTATTATATTGGTTTTTATATCCTACGTAAAGCCACTCATATAGCAGCCAGACTTTAAGGGTGAACTTCTCTGCAGGTGTCCATATGTCACGTACCTGACCAGAGGTCAAAAAGATGAGAAGGGTCCCCTATTGGTTGAGCATAGAGCACCCCTGGAAGTAGTGACAGGGAGTGCTGCGCCCGAAGAAGCATGGGTTGCCATTTATGTAGTTGCCTGATGATTCCAGATGAAAAGACACCCGATAACCCAGGATGTCAACAGGGCAGATGACCCCCTGGATGAGAAGGTGGATCTTAACAGCGGGGCTTAGCAGAAGGCAGAGTTAGAAGCCAAAGTCAGGATCAAACACGGGAGGTGAGTCAGGAACAAGAGCAGGAGCATGGTCAAGATCAAACCAGGGTCCTACACAGGAAAGCAGGCAGTAGCAAAGTCCATAAGAACAAGCTGAGGTCAGAGCCAGGAGAGCATATCTCCCAGACCTTCTCTGATAAGTCCCTTGACACAATGTATTATATTGGTTTTTATATCCTACGTAAAGCCACTCATATAGCAGCCGGACTTTAAGGGTGAACTTCTATGCAGGTGTCCATATGTCACGTACCTGACCAGAGGTCAAAAAGATGAGAAGGTCCCCTATTGGTTGAGCGTAGAGCACCCCTGGAAGTAGTGACAGGGAGTGCTGCGCCCGAAGAAGCATGGGTTGCCATTTATGTAGTTGCCTGATGATTCCAGATGAAAAGACACCAGATAACCCAGGATGTCAACAGGGCAGATGACCCCCTGGATGAGAAGGTGGATCTTAACAGCGGGGCTTAGCAGAAGGCAGAGTTAGAAGCCAAAGTCAGGATCAAACACGGGAGGTGAGTCAGGAACAAGAGCAGGAGCATGGTCAAGATCAAACCAGGGTCCTACACAGGAAAGCAGGCAGTAGCAAAGTCCATAAGAACAAGCTGAGGTCAGAGCCAGGAGAGAAGCCAAGACAGGTCCATGTTAGATGTTGGCATATCTGCCAGACCTTCTCCAATAAGTCCCTTGACACCATGTATTATATTGGTTTTTATATCCTACACAGGACAGCAGGCAGTAGTAAAGTCCATGAGAACAAGCTGAGGTCAGAGCCAGGAGAGAAGCCAAAACAGTTCCAGAGGCAAGCCAGGTTGGTAACTGGTAATCCAAGAATACGGTAAACACAGGAACACGGGATACAGGGGGGCTGACGATCATCCAGAAACTTATGAGCAAAATTGCTGTCCTTATAAATGGCCATTGGGCACCAGTAACTAATGTGCCTTGCGTGCGCCCATGTCAGGGTGCGCGACACACTTGAGCACGCACGAGCACATGCCTGCGCACATTTCTGTGCAGATTAGCATGGCCATGCTAGATGTTGGCATATCTCCAAGACCTTCTCTGATAAGTCCCTTGACACCATGTATTATATGGGTTTTTATATCCTACGTAAAGCAACTCATGTAACAGCCGGACTTTAAGGGTGAACTTCTCTGCAGGTGTCCACATGTCACGTACCTGACCGGAGGTCGAAGTGATGAGAAGGGTTAGAAGCCAGAGCCAGGATCAAACTCGAGAAGTGAGTCAGGAACAAGAGCAGGAACATGAACAAGATCAAACCAGGGTCCTACACAGGAAAGCAGGCTGTAGCAAAGTCCATGAGAACAAGCTAAGGTCAGAGCCAGGAGAGAAGCCAAGACAGGTCCATGCTAGATGTTGGCATATCTGCCAGACCTTCTCCGATAAGTCCCTTGACACCATGTATTATATTGGTTTTTATATCCTACATAAAGCCACTTATGGTACAGCCAAACTTTAGGGTGAACTTCTCTGCAGGTGTCCATATGTCACGTACCTGACCGGAGGTCGAAGTGATGAGAAGGCTCCCCTTTTGGCTGAGTGTAGAGCACCCCTGGAAGTGTTGACAGGGAGTGCTGGGCCCGAAGAAGCATGGGTTACCATTTATGTAGTTGCCTGATGATTCCAGATGAAAAGACACCCGATAACCCAGGATGCCAACAGGGCAGATGACCCCCTGGATGAGAAGGTGGATCTTGACAGCAGAAGGCAGGGTTAGAAGCCAGAGCCAGGATCAAACACGGGAGATGAGTCAGGAACAAGAGCAGGAGCATGGTCAAGATCAAACCAGGGTCCTACACAGGACAGCAGGCAGTAGTAAAGTCCATGAGAACAAGCTGAGGTCAGAGCCAAGAGAGAAGCCAAGACAGTTCCAGAGGCAAGCCAGGTTGGTAACTGGTAATCCAAGAATACGGTAAACACAGGAACACGGTATACAGGGGGGCTGACGATCATCCAGAAACTTATGAGCAAAATTGCTGTCCTTATAAATGGCCATTGGGCACCAGTAACTAATGTGCCTTGCGTGCGCCCATGTCAGGGTGCGCGACACACTTGAGCACGCACGAGCACATGCCTGCGCACATTTCTGTGCAGATTAGCATGGCCATGCTAGATGTTGGCATATCTCCAAGACCTTCTCTGATAAGTCCCTTGACACCATGTATTATATGGGTTTTTATATCCTACGTAAAGCAACTCATGTAACAGCCGGACTTTAAGGGTGAACTTCTCTGCAGGTGTCCACATGTCACGTACCTGACCGGAGGTCGAAGTGATGAGAAGGGTTAGAAGCCAGAGCCAGGATCAAACTCGAGAAGTGAGTCAGGAACAAGAGCAGGAACATGAACAAGATCAAACCAGGGTCCTACACAGGAAAGCAGGCTGTAGCAAAGTCCATGAGAACAAGCTAAGGTCAGAGCCAGGAGAGAAGCCAAGACAGGTCCATACTAGATGTTGGTATATCTGCCAGACCTTCTCCGATAAGTCCCTTGACACCATGTATTATATGCGTTCCCATACCATGGAAAGTTGCCCATATGAGCTGAACTGCCAAGGATATTTTCTCTTGCAATGGATTTCAATACGGAGAAAGAGCAGGAGCATGGTCAAAATCAAACCAGGGTCCTACACAGGAAAGCAGGCAGTAGCAAAGTCCATGAGAACAAGCTGAGGTCAGATCCAGGAGAGAAGCCAAGACAGGTCCATGCTAGATGTTGGCATATCTGCCAGACCTTCTCCGCTAAGTCCCTTGACACGATGTATTATATGGGTTTCCATACCATGGAAAGTCGCCATGTGAGCTGAACTGCCAAGGATATTTTCTCTTGTAATGGATTTTAATACGGAACAAGAGCAGGAGCAAGGTCAAGATCAAACCAAGCTCCTACACAGGAAAGCAGGCAGTAGCAATGTCCATGAGAACAAGCTGAGGTCAGAGCTAGGAGAGAAGCCAAGACAGGTCCATACTAGATGTTGGCATATCTGCCAGACCTTCTCCGATAAGTCCCTTGACACGATGTATTATATGGGTTTCCATACCATGGAAAGTCGCCATGTGAGCTGAACTGCCAAGGATATTTTCTCTTGTAATGGATTTTAATACGGAACAAGAGCAGGAGCATGGTCAAGATGAAACCAGGGCCCTACACAGGAAAGCAGGCAGTAGCAAAGTCCATGAGAACAAGCTGAGGTCAGAGCCAGGAGAGAAGCCAAGACAGGTCCATACTAGATGTTGGCATATCTGCCAGACCTTCTCTGATAAGTCTCTTGACACCATGTATTATATGGGTTCCCATACCATGGAAAGTCGACCACGTGAGCTGAACTGCCAAGGATATTTTCTCTTGCAATGGATTTCAATACGGAGAAAGAGCAGGAGCATGGTCAAGATCAAACCAGGGTCCTACACAGGAAAGCAGGCAGTAGCAAAGTCCATGAAAACAAGCTGAGGTCAGAGCCAGGAGAGAAGCCAAGACAGGTCCATGCTTGATGTTGGCATATCTGCCAGACCTTCTCTGATAAGTCCCTTGACACCATGTATTATATGGGTTCCCATACCATGGAAAGTCGACCACGTGAGCTGAACTGCCAAGGATATTTTCTCTTGCAATGGATTTCAATACAAATACATTCCACATTCGGCAATACACAGTGTGCAATTATTACGCCGGGTAGCTTCACTCGGACCTTTTTTCACGAGGAGGCGGTAAGACCTGCGATGCCAAGTGGCAATTGATTTAATTTATTTATTTAAGTAATTTATTTTTATTTGATCTATATTAAATTAACTTAAAATTCCTTCCATTCAATGCTGTAAAATTCATTTATTTAATGGATTTGATGTCATTTAGATTCATTCGATTTAATTCCATGTTCTGTTGGTTCTGGCCCAGCGGGTCAAGGGAAGGAGATGCTAAGCTCTGCAACGCAAATCAACAATTTATTTAATTTATTTAGATTAAAAAAAAATAATAATTTATTTTGTCTAATAATTTTTTTTCAATTCCCAGCCTCTATATACGACTTATACAATTTGAGTAAAATCTTTTGATAACTACCAGCATATGCACCGTTCAAAAGAACTAAATGCATGAAAGCGTGTGAAGTGAACATTTCTTACCATATTATTATATCATTCATCATAATAGAGTTCATCAGGAAAATACCGCATAAGGGTCACTGGATGGAGCTGATGATCAAAGGAAATAAACACTTATTTGCTAAAATTTTTAGCTCCATCAAGTGGCCATAATGCGGTATTTTCCTGATTCACTCAATTATTATGAATAACATTCAACCTGGAAAGAAAATAGCCTAGAACTACTTTTTTAGGTGTAACTAAAGGCAAAACTTTTGTTTATATTGGATAGAGTAAGGTAGGGTTCTATCCGCCGTCAGCTTTGTTTTTTGCTATCTGTCTCCTATTGGGGAGATTTCCCTTCACTTCCTGTCCCATAGCCAAAACAGGAAGTGAAAGGAAATCCCTCCAAACTGATTGAACCCCAGGTTGTCACCAGAGCTAGCGTTCCCATTGGAAAATGTTCCCTATATTTGTGTTCTGATGTCACCCCAAAATTTGGGATTTTCTTTTATTTTCACTTTTTTTCACTTTCGCCGATAATGGGAAACAGGACAAATAGAGAGGGTGAATCTCCCTAACAGGGGCACAACCAGCTATAAAAAATGACAGGGGGTCTAATCCCTCTCCACCAGGGGTGGACTGACCATTTGAGCACTCGGGCACTGCCTGAGGGCCCGGGGTCAGTAGAGGGCCCCATGAGATGCCCCTGGTACCTTTCATTGGCTTTTTCATAGGCTTTTTTGGGTGTGGGCGAGAACACAGGGGCGCCATGATCCCCTATTGCCCAGGGGCCCCATGAGTTGTCAGTCCGCCCCTACTCTCCACTCTATCCAAAATCTAAAAAAAGTTTTTGGTTTGGGTTACAATTTAACGAATGAATAACATTCAACCTAGACTACTTTTTAAAAACTAATTTTTTTTTTTTACTTTTTTGTTTATAATATATATATATATATATATATATATATATATATATATATATATATAAATTGTAAAAATCAGGGCAGATTCAATGAGCCACTTGGTCTTATTTCTGCTTGTATTTCACTCTTCTAATAACATTCGATATTTATTCCCCTAATCGCACAATTGAAAGTACATGCAGTTTTATAAGATGATTAGCTCTGAATTTTTTTTTTTTTACTAAATAAATCCCCAAGTGCATTTTTTTTAAATGTAATGATAAAATAATATTATTATTTTTGTAGCATTTTTTTTATGTAATGATAAAATAATATTATTATTTTTGTAGCATTTTTTTTATGTAATGATAAAATCATTTTATTATTTTTGTAGCATATAGTATGTATCGATAAATTACAGGAAAATGTTTTGGAATAGCCTAAAACCACTGTTTTTAATGATTGATGAAACATTTGATCTTGAGAGAAAATGACCTAATTTTTAAAATGAATTTATTAATTTTACTTTTTTTGGCTATACTCAAAAGTTAAAATAAAAAGAAGTCCAGCAATAAATAAATAAATGAATAATGGGAGAGACTCGATGGACCACGTGGTCTTTTGTCTGCTTTCACTTTCCTATGTTTAAGTTTCACTTTTGTAACTGAAGCACCTGTAATAAATAAATAATAATAATAAAATACTCCCCTAAGTGTTTTTAACCCCTTGACGCCGGCACCTCCCGGCCCTTTAAGGTGTTTCTGATGCCAGGAGGTGGGGACGGGGTTTAGGGTCAAATGTCCTGATCGTAGGAGAGATCAGGAACTGTCCATGGGACGCCGACACATGTGCTGGGAGCGCCAAGGGTGCGCGCTCTCAGCACATGTTTGTTTACAAATGGTACGCAAATATGCGGCCGCTCGGCGTCAAGGTCCAGCTGCCGAGAGACCGTATAGATTTACGTACTGTTGGCGTGAAGAGGTTAAAGTAATGATGTGTAGCCATACCCCCGTAGGAGTTGCTAGGATTTTGCCCAGGTCTTCCCCACTTTTGACTAGCAGTCAAGCACCAGGTGGCTTCACAGCCAGGCGCACATATTCGATCGTTGTCTTCGATGATCAGTCTAGAGGTTGTTGTTTTGTAGTTTTATTATTGGAGAACCTGGATAGGGAGAGGGGGAGGATACTCCAAGGATACAACTATATACAACTGAGGACTCTCATTTAGGTGAAGTCCTTGCCGGGAGCAGATACGTAGATGACTTCACCTTGTGGCTTGTAGTGACAGTAGTAGCAAAGTTGAGCAAAGTCCCTGAGTAGTTGTGCAAGCTGAACAAAGCTGCTCGGAACACCAGCCAGTGTTCCCTTGGCTGGACCCGACCACGGCATCCGACGCTTTGCATTGCACTTGGTGATGGAAGGCTTGGATGCAGCTGCTCGGCCATGGAAACCCATTCCATGAAGCTCTCTACGCACTGTTGTTGGGCTCATCTGAAGGCCACACCAAGTTTGGAGGTCTTTAGCTATTGACTCTGCAGACAGTTGGCGAGTTCTGCACACTGTGCGCTTCAGCATGCGCTGACCCTGCCCTGTCATGTGACGTGGCCTACCACTTGGTGGCTGAGTGGCTGTTGTTCCCAGTTGCTTCCACTTTGTTATAATCCCACTAACAGTTGAGCGTGGAATATTTAGTAGCCAGGAAATGTCACGGATGGACTTATTGCCCAGATGGCCACCTATCACGGGACCACGCTTGGAGTCACTGAGCCCCTGAGAGCGACCCATTCTTTCACCAATGTTTGTAGAAGCAGCCTGCATGCCTAGGGGCTTGATTGTATACACCTGTGTCCATGGAGGGGATTGGAACACCGGAATCACATGATTGGGAGGGCGGGGCCAATACTCCTGGCAATATAGTGTACATACACTAATGCAGCCCATGCACGGGTCGAATTCCGAACTAATTTTCTTTAGAAAATCAGAAATTTCTTGCGTTTTGTAATCCGATGGCGCCACCATTGATTTCGAAATTTCACCAACCAAGCCTTTAATTTGTTGCTACAGAAAAGAATTTTCATGGCCAAGAATTTTCTTTTCTTTGCAGGTCACAGCTCATACTCATTTTCTTTTTTCAATTACATTTCTCATGCGATTTTCCAATCATTGATTAGAAATTAATTTGTTTTTCAAAAAAATTCCAACACGCCCGATCATTCCAATTCGATGTTCACCTGAAAATCGGTCATTGCTGTGGCCCACTAATGGTGCAAAATTCAAAATAAAAATTCTTAGAAAAGATTTTCGAAAGAAAATTATTTTGGAATTCGACCCGCGTATGGCCGGATTCACTCTCTACTAATCCTAGAACCTACCTAGGAGAGTGCGAGAGATGCAATAAAGTAATATTATAATTTTTGTTGCATATAGTATTTATTGCTAAAATTTAAAAAATTTTGTAAAAAATTTGGATTGGCATGCCCTGTAATGCAGGCCATAGACGGGTCGAAAATCGGCCGATTTTTTAGTCGAAGAAAAAATTGGCCGATTTTCACACCGTTAGTGGGTTAATTGGTCGGTCATTTTTCGGGGTTTTGGCACATTTTTTTTATCGGTAAAGTTGGCAAAAAAATCGGCCGATTTTCCCGGCAATGATGGGCAAATCTGCCGATCGTTTTACCGATAAAAAAATCTGCGCATGATCCGTGACCTGCAAGAAGAAGAAAAAGAAGAATAAAAAGAATAAGAATTCCAGTCCGCTATTATATTTGACATGAAAAAGTCTTGCGGTTACAACAATGTATCTATTTGTATCTGAATAAAAACAACTGTATCCAAAATTGATACAAATGGATACATTGTTGCAACCGCAATACTTTTTCATGTCAAATATAATAGCGGAGCTCTCTGCAGGGACAGAAGTAATTAAATGCCAGCCATAGACGGGACGAACATCGGCCGATTTTTTTTTTACCGTTGGTGGTAACGTCGGCCGATCGAACAACCGATTTTTCATTTTTTTAATAAAAAAACGGCCGTTTTTCAACCCGTCTATGCCCTGCATAAGTTTTGGTTTGGGTTTCACATTAAAATATCGCTCATGGAGGAAAAGTATAATCAGATTCAGAGGATGGGAATCCCTCGGCTGACCCCCTCCTTCCCTGTAATGTTCAGCGTGTGGAGATAAAATGGATTTTATCGTGGCTCCAGCAGGACAGCGTCCACCAGCAGGCCAGCAATGTGTTCCGAGCAAATGATTTGGAAATGTAAAGAAAATTAAATGGGGGGGATAATGGATTCTTCTCCTGTTATGGCGGTAATAGAGCTGAAATAATATTTACTGCGGGGCGGTCTGTTTAACCTTTCTACATCCCGACATTTACTAAAGAAATACAAATCACAGTGCCGGAAAAATATATAACACAGACGTACCCGGAGGAGGGAGATTTATAGGTTCAGACGAATACAGAATATAGGTAAAGGGGACCTGTCATCCGACAGCTGAAGCTGAACTCCAGAAAATACACCAGTTAAAGCGATATTAAACGCCAAAACAAACATTTACTAGACAGTGGATATAAAAAGTCTTCACACCCCTGGTTAAAATGTCAGGTTTCTGTGATGTAAAAAATGAGACAAAGATAAATCTTTTCAGGACTTTTTCCTATAAACTGTACAACTCAGTTGAACAACAAACTGAAATCTTTTAGGTGGAGGGAAGTAAAAATAAAAAACTAAAATAATCTGGTTGCATAAGTGTGCACACCCTTACACTGATCCTTTGTTGAAGCCCCTTTTGATGTGATTCCGGCACTCAGTCTTTTTGGGGAGGAGCCTATCAGCACGGCACATCCTGACTCGGCAATATTTGCCCGCTCTTCCTTGCAGAAACACTCCAAATCTGTCAGATTGCGTGTCATCTCCTGCGCACAGCCCTCTTCAGTTCACCCCACAGATTTTCCATTGGATTCAGGTCTGGGCTCTGGCTGGGCCATTCCAACACTTTTCTCTTCTTCTGGTGAAGCCATTCCTTTGTGGATTTGGATGGATGCCTTGGGTGGTTGTCATGCTGGAAGATGAAGTTCCTCTTCATGTTCAGCTTTCTAGCAGAAACCTGAAGGTTTTGTGCTGATATTGACTGGTGTTTGGAACTGTTCATAATTCCCTCTACCTGGACTAAGGCCCCAGTTCCAGCTGAAGAAAAAGAGCCCCAAAGCATGATGCTGCCACCACCATGCTTCACGGTGGGTGTGGTGTTCTTTTGGTGATGTGCAGTGTTGTTTTTGCTCCAAACATATCTTTTGGAATTATGGCCAAAAAGTTCACCCTTGGTTTCATCAGACCAGAACACATTTTCCCACATGCTTTCAGGAGGCTTCAGATGTGTTTTTGAAAAATTTAGCCGGGCTTGGATGTTTTTGTTCATACGAAAAGGCTTCCGTCTTCCACTCTACCCCATAGCCCAGACATATGAAGAATACGGGAGATCGGTGTCACATGGACCACACATCCAGTACTTGTCAGATATTCCTGCAGCTCCTTTCATGTTGCTGTAGGCCTCTTGGCAGCCCCCGTCTCGTCTTTTCATACATTTTGGAGGGACGTCCAGTTCTTGGTGATGTCACTGCTGGTGATGTCACTGCTGGTGATGTCACTGTTGGTGATGCCCCTGTTGTGCCATATTTTCTCCACTTGTTGATGACTGTCTTCACTGTGTTCCATGGTATATCTAATGCCTTGGAAATTCTTTTGTACCCTTCTCCTGACTGACACCTTTAAACAATGAGATCCCTCTGATGCTTTGGAAGCTCTCTGCGGACCATGGCTTTTGCTGTAGGATGCGACTAAGAAAATGTCAGGAAAGACCGACTAGAACAGCTGAACTTTATTTGAGGTTAATCAGAGGCACTTTATATGATGGCGGGTGTGTACTGACTCCTATTTACCATGATTGTGAATGTGATTGCTACATTCTGAACACAGCTACATCCCCAGTTATAAGAGGGTGTGCACACTTTTGCAACCACATTATTTTAGTTTTTTATGTTTACTTCCCCCCCCTAAAAGATTTAAGTTTGTTTTACAACTGAGTTGTACAGTTTATAGGTCACATTAAAGGTGGAAAAAGTTCTGAAATGATTTATCTTTGTCTCATTTTTTTTACATCACAGAAACCTGACATTTAACCAGGGGTGTGTAGACTTTTTATATCCACAGTATTGCAGCACACCAGTTTGTAGATGTGATGGTTGCATTAGTTTTCTTATTTAGGCTTTCATTCCTTTATTTTCACTTGGTATCCAGACAGTAAGTCTGTTGTTTTTTTAAACAGAACAAGCTGTCTTGCAATTACCGGGATGACACAAACCATTTACCACTGACAAGGGTGCTTACAATGATCAGCTTTTATTTATTTATGTAAATCCTTTATCCAAAAAGGAAAGAAAAAAAACAGTTTTATGTAAACGATTATAATGGTTGAGCTGAAGTTTGGCTTTAATTTGTTAGGCTGGTATATTTAACACTCCCACCCCCCCATCCAGACTGTCAATGCTGCTGTCCAAAGCTGCCCCATGTGCGCCTTCATTCAGAGTGGGGGCGCTCTAATAGAGGCCAGATCACCAGGTGAAAACAGAGGAAAAAAAGCCAAAGAAAAGAAAACTAATGCAGCCACCACATCTAATGAATGGTAAGCTGCAATATATGACATTTTTGGTTTCGGTTTTATTTCTACTTTAATGCAGCTCTGTAATTATTAATCCAGTGTCAAATGTGTTTTTATTTCAGCAGGAACGTGAGGCAACGCAGTTCTGACATCTCAAGCACTGAATATATGTAATGGCAAGGGGTGCTGGGGTGTGCTGGAGGGTCTATTGATGCTGGCTGCTGGGGGATCTATTGTAATTGGAGGGGATCTCTCTTTGCGTGGGGTACTATTGTTGTTGGGGAGGTCTATTGTTGCTGATGGGGAATCTGTAGTTACTGAGGTGGAGGGATCTTTTGTTGCTGGGGGTCAATTGTTGCTGGGGGATCTACTGTTGAGGGATAGGTCTGTTGATGCTGGCTTCTGGGAGATCTGGTGTTGCTGCTGGAAGCCCGTTGTTGTTGGGGTAGTATATTGTTGAAGAGGGTCCATTGTTGCTGGGGAAGTATATTGTTCATCAGGGAGATTTATTGTTGCTGGTGGGTCTATTGTTAGGGGGGAAATCTATTGTTCCTGGGGGAGGGTGGTCTTATATTCCCGGGATAGTCAATTGTTGCTGGGAGGGATCTACTGTTGTAGTAGAGGTCTGTTTATGCTGGCTGCTGGGAGATCTGGTGTTGCTGCTGGGGTCTATTGCTGCTGGGATAGCATTTTGTTGAGAAGGGTCCATTGTTTCTGGGGGAGTCTAATTTTCATGGGGGGATATATTGTTGCTGGGGGAGATATTGTTTCTGAGGAGGTCTATTGCTGGTGGGAAATATTTTATTCCTGGGGGAAAGGGGTCTTAAGTTCCCAGGGATGTAAATTGTTGCTGGGAGGGATCTACTGTTGAGGGAGAGCTCTATTGATGCTGGATGCTGGGAGATCTGTTGTTGCTGCTGAGGGTGTGTTGTTTCTGGGGTGGTATTTTGTTTTGGGGTTGATCAGAGGTCTGAAGTCTATGCTTTGAGGTTGATTGAAGGTCTGAAGTGCATACATTGAGGCTTATTGGGGGTCTGAAGTCTATGCATTGGGGCTGATCAGAGGTCTGAAGTCTATGCATTGGGGTTGATCAGAGGTCTGAAGTCTATGCATTGGGGTTGATCGGAGGTCTGAAGTCTATCCATTGGGGTTGATCGGAGGTCTGAAGTCTATGCTTTGGGGTTGATGGGAGGTCTGGAGTCTATGCATTGAGGTTGATTGGAGGTCTGAAGTCTATGCATTGGGGTTGATCAAAGATCTGAAGTGTATACATTGAAGCTTTTTGGAGGTCTGAAGTCTATGCATTGGGGTTGATCAGAGGTTTTAAGTCTATGCATTGGGGTTGATCAAAGATCTGAAGTCTATCCATTGGGGTTGATCAGAGGTCTGAAGTCTATGCATTGGGGCTGATCGGAGGTCTGAAGTCTATGCATTGGAGTTGATCGAAGGTCTGAAGTCTATCCATTGGGGGTTGATTGGAGGTCTGAAGTCTATGCATTGGGGCGGATCGGAGGTCTGAAGTCTATGCATTGGGGTGATTGGAGGTCTGAGATCTATGCATTTGGGTTGATCTGAAGTCTGAAGTCTATGCATTGGGGTTGATCGGAGGTCTGAAGTCTATGCATTGGGGTTGATCGGAGGTCTGAAGTCTATGCATTGGGGTTTGATTGGAGGTCTAAAATCTATGCATTGGGATTGATCGGAGGTCTGAAGTGTATGCATTGGGGTGTAGGGCTGCTGTTAGAAACCATGGGGTCCCATACATCCAACCTGACAGGGCAAAAGGGGTCTCGAGCTCCAGGCACCCTGGAAGAACCCAAAGGGCAGGGCTGCTGTTAAAAACCACGGGGCCCCATACAGCCAACCTGACAGCCCCCCCCCCCCCAAAGTTTACTATGCTTTAGTTATGAACGAACACAGTGAGTGATTAGTACCGATCACTCGATGTGTTCATGTAGGAAAGGAAGGAGCTAGTAAACACAACATATTTACTGGTTCCTTCCCTCACTCTCCATTCTGAAGGATGTGTGCTTGCAGTCTCCTGTGGAAAGGAGAGTATGGAAGCCAGCAGGGGTGGGGGCACACATGGGGGCCTGTGCAACAGGGGGAAACGTAAGGTGCACAAGGAAGGTGATCGGCACGGCTGGGGGGCAGTTACTGGAATTGATCGTCTGTATGGTTCTCTCTGCAGCAACTGAAAGCCCAGCAGGAGGGAGAGAAGAAGAAGCCAGCTTTCAGCTGCTGCAGAGAGAGCCAAACAGGGGATCAGTTCCAGTAATGGACCCCCAGCCATGCTGATCACCCTCCCTGACCACATCCAATTCACCCAGCTGCCTGCGGCCCCCTCTGCTACAAAAAGAGAACCGTGAAAAGAGATTCACAAAAAAGTGGTTACATTATGGACAGAATGAGATACTCAAAGTAGTTCCAAAAATTATGCTTTATTAGACAATATAAATGTGGACAATTAAGGTAAATACCCTGATTCACCATCACCTCAGTATGAGATAAAACAAGGACTGACCTAAAATACCATAAAAGCAACATCAAGACCGGTCTTAGTAGTAATGTGCTGCATATATAGTGACAAATACCTGTCTAATACATTTGCAGCACCAACACATTGGTTACACCACCAGGTAGGGGGTGTATCAACAAATTGTACCATATAGGTATAACATACTTGGCAATTATGGCTGATAACAGGCACCAAATGGCAATAACATTATTACCCATAAACCTGGCAGGCAATGCGGGTGAAAAATCGTAAACACATATTGGGATGTTGATGCCGCTATAATGACCAGATAAGGTATTGCAAAGATGATTGTTTAGGGCAGTGTTTCTCAACTCCAGTCCTCATGGACCCCCAACAGGTCATGTTTTCAGGATTTCCATTATTTTGCACAGGTGATTTGATCAGTTTCACTGCCTTAGTAATTACCACAGCTGTTTCATCTGAGGGAAATCCTGAAAACATGACCTGTTGGGGGTCCATGAGGACTGGAGTTGAGAAACACTGGTTTAAGGCCAGACTAGGTGGTGAAAATATGTAGAATCACAGTGGACATGTCCATATTGTATGGATACAGAGGGAAGAATCACCGTTGATTTCCTGAATGTAATTGAGATGGCAGGGCCCTGCTCCAAGGGGTTTCTTCACCGCGACATGCGGGCTATTAACCACCTTAATTTTGATGAAATAATAAAAGCTGCTGGGTCTTCCATGTCTTGTTATATATGTAGGGTGCCTTGCACCTCTGCTAGCCTGGGCCCGGTACAGACGGACTGGTGGTACCCCCTTATCCATGGCCCTGTTGAGGTTGATCGGAGGTCTGAAGTCTATTGTAACGGAACCGGACCCCGACTGCGCTAGGGTATTTCCATTCGACTCCCGCTTCCCTGTCCGATCATTATCCACGGACACCACCGCTGATCATACAGGACGAGACTGCACCAGGATTCTTAAGACAGGAAGTAAACTGTTTTTTTTTAACACAAACACAAGATATATACACAGGGCAGGGAAATACAACCAGTAACAGGAAACACATCAGCAGGCCGTCCCATCAGGGGGAAGGGCTGCTGGAAACACCCCCCACCAAACTAAGAAACACAGTAGAACAATGAGATACACCATGTGGCAGTAAATAATACAGGAACACATACATCCCATAATAGTTTGTTGGCAAGCAAGCCACAATAGAACAATGGGATGCAGCATGTGGCAGTGAACAATGGACAACCCCCACCTATACATGTCCACACAATACCAGGACAGATCACCCTGTACCCCTAACAGGCACAGGGTGGCTTACACATAAGAGGAATATGGAGAGCTGAGACAGGGGTCTCCCCACCTCTCCAAAGGGGGCTGTGTTCCATGGACCCCCCAACCCAAAGTCACTCCCGTCACATCTATGCATTGGGGTTGATCTGAGGTGTGAAGCCTATGTATTGGGGCTAATCGGAGGTTTGAAGTCTATACATCTGGGCTGATCTGAGGTCTGAAGTCTATGCATAGGGACTGACATATGTGACCAAACACACTATATGTGATCCTCCCAAGAGTTGGAAACAGGGGGAAAGAAATGACGTGAGCTTCACACAATTTCACTTCACAATGAAAACGCACAATATAAATGCACAGTACAGTCCAGTCATCAAAGAAACACAGATGAGTGTATCTCGATGAGATCTTTATGATGCATGTAGTCCGGCGATATGCAGAAGAAATGAATAAATTGCGCACTCACCGGAAGCACAATTTAAATTGTGCGTTTGTGTCTCATACACCAAAGATCACTCCGACTGTGGATGAAGGGAAGCTCCGAACAGGTGGTTCTATGATGAAAGGTAACCCATCTGGGGATTCCTTCTGGCAGACAGGTTCCAAAACAGGATCAGCTGAATATATCTCTGGGCCTTGGGGTAATCACCTGGTGGTCCTGGTGTTTAGCTCTGAACACTTCCAGGTGGGTGGCAGCTGATCCTGTTTTGGAACCTGTCTGCCAGAAGGAATCCCCAGATGGGTTACCTTTCATCATAGAACCACCTGTTCGGAGCTTCCCTTCATCCACAGTCGGAGTGATCTTTGGTGTATGAGACACAAACGCACAATTTAAATTGTGCTTCCGGTGAGTGCGCAATTTATTCATTTCTTCTGCATATCGCCGGACTACATGCATCATAAAGATCTCATCGAGATACACTCATCTGTGTTTCTTTGATGACTGGACTGTACTGTGCATTTATATTGTGCGTTTTCATTGTGAAGTGAAATTGTGTGAAGCTCACGTCATTTCTTTCCCCCTGTTTCCAACTCTTGGGAGGATCACATATAGTGTGTTTGGTCACATATAATGCATGTGGTCCACATCTGTTGACATTTAAGTAAGGGATATTGCACCATCTTCAATACTGGTACAGTCATATAACATCAAGCGCTGCACTATTTATCTTATATTGTTTGTTTGAAGGTTGATGGTTTTCCTTTTTAGTGTATCAGCTGCTGTGTCGGTTAGCGCTCACTGAATTCCTCATTACCATATGCATAGGGACTGATCTGATGTCACAGTCCTGGGACAGGCTAGTAGCTATATCAGTATCAGAGAGGCTCCCACCAACCAAGCTCAATAAGTACAAAAGCAGATCACCCTGATAGATAACGGCTCACCTGAGGTGGCAAGGCACAGTGGTCGGAGGAGAAAAAGGTGAATGTCCTTGCATGGCCTAATCAGAGCCCAGGATTCAACCCCATTGAAGATCTGTGGAATGAGTTGAAGATTGCAGTCCACAAACTGTCACCATCCAATGTCACTGAACCTGAGCGGTTCTGCAAAGAAGAGCGGGCAAATATTGCAAAGTCTAGATGTGCAAAGTTAATAGAGACATTCCAACAGACTAAAGGCTGGGATTAAAGCCAAAGGGGGTTCAACAAAATACTGAAAACCTGCTATGTGCACCAGACCCCCTAATATTTACCTAAACCACCTCTCAATCCAGTGAAGTCCATGAGAGCCTCAACTCTCCAAGAATTCTAACTCCCGATTGGCTGAGACAGCAATGCTGTTGTCAGTTACAGCCAATGAGCCAATCAGGAGAGGGAGGGTCGGGGCCGGGCCGTGGCTCTGTGTGTGAATGGACACGGTGAGCCGCAGCTCGACAGCACACCTGCTTGGGTGCCCCCAGAGCAAGCTGCTTGCTCTGGGGGCACTCAGCAGGAGAGAGGGGCCAGGAGCTCCAGCAGGGGACTGAAGAAGAGGAGGATCCAGGCTGCTCTTCGCAAAACCACTGCACACAGCAGATACGTATAGACATGGTTTTTTTTTAAAAAAACAAGACTTTAATATCACTTTAATGTGGAAAAGGTTGCTGACCCCCTGTTCCAGAGGTTGCTAGAGGTTATTTTAGTGGTCTTTTCTGATCCCAAGGAGATTTCACATTGCACTACCCCACTGCTGAGTTATGGTGCAGCCCCATTGGCTTTAGTGGTCGTGTCAAAATGAAATTGCTGCAACGCAAAGTGAAGCATTATGGCTGCGCCAAAGTGGGTGGACCTAAGCAACTGCCATGTAAATTTGTAGGTAGTGTGGGAACTCACTTCAAATGGTAGAGCTTTTTTAAAGCACACAGCAACTCCCTTTCTTTTTAAAGGCCTTTTTAGCCCACTTTTATTTAAAGAAAAAGGTCCCACGCAGGGGTATCCACCAACAAACAAATATTCAGCCTCCTGGCTTGTACACACAATTTACGTCTGGCCTTCCACTTCAGGCTTAAGTCCGTCTCCTGCAGACTCTTTCTAAATGGCTTTTCCGCACACAGCTACTCTTGGCTTCCACCTCTCCTAGGTGAAGCCCACCTGACTCCAAGGCAGAGACCTCCTGTCTGCCGGGGTGGAGCCCTCCTGACTCCTGTCTGCCGGGGTGGAGCCCTCCTGACTCCTGTCTGCCGGGGTGGAGCCCAGAACCCTGGTCCTGACTCTAGAAGAGCACACCTGAGCAATCAGTATCCTGGCCATTCCCAAAACCTGGTCCCAGGATTGGAGATTTAATCCCTCCCAAATCGCTTTGAAATCTCCAGGCTCCAGGTCCCAAAATGGACCTTACAAACAAATGAGGAAAGTCAAAAGCCACTTTCCTCTGTATCAAACACTTACCCCAGAGCCTCTCAACCTGCCTTGTTGAGAATCCCAGGTGAAATAACCTTTCATCGTGACAGATCGCCACACTGTCACACTAGGCAGTTGGTGGTGGTGGTGGGGGTACAAGAACATGGATCAGCTGACTGTATTTACCAGCCTTTGCCTCCAGTGGGAATGATCTTAATGTGGGTTGATATAAAATTTCTTATAAATAAAAAAGGATTTTACAGTGTGTGAACCCTTTGCCCTTCTGCTTTTATAGGTGTCTGAATGAAGGAGAGTGCAATAAGGAGTGGAACACGTCCACCTGGAGGAGTTATGTCATGAGAAATTAAAAATGAACTATCTCGTAACAGGTGAAATATTTCATTATGAGGTGGAGGGTGGCAAACACATTTATCACGTACATGTTGTTGGAGGCCAACGGTGAGAGGTAAACTCCAGGCACCCCCTAAAAGTGATAACAGGAGGTGCCAGGGTCAAAGTAGCACGGGTCACCTGCAGGAACTGCTTGCAGGGATGTTCCATCTGGAGTGCTGTTGGGTGCGAGGTCCAAGTAATCAGTTGAGGCACTGAGGTAGAGTCAGAAGAGAAGCCAGTTCAAAGCCAAGGTCAGGTACTGGATGTGGAGGTCAGTAAATATAGTCAGGAGGACAGCCAGAGTCATACACAGGAGAGCCACGAGAGCAAGTTCATTAGGTAAGCTGGGGTCAAACCAGGAGGTGGGCAGAAGACTGGCCAAGGGGCAAGCTGAGTCAGTAACAGGAATCCACAGATGCAGGGTTTCGATCACGCACCTGGTAAGGAACAGAACATTGTGGAGGCCTCTCTTGCACCTCCTGCCCAACACTCCTGAAGCTGGGGAGTATGAGGTCACAGAGCGGCACGAGTAGTTGGCTGGAAAAGTCCACTTTAAGGTTGGGGGGTCGCAGTCCTCGGGACAGGATGCTGAAGCAGCTTGGCACCAGAGCAGGAGATGGTAGCAGTGCCAGTATGCAGGCAACGACCAGTGACAGCCTTGCAACGAGGGGCCGAGTCAGAAGACAGAGCAAGTCCCGGAAGCAGGCCAAGGTTGGTAACAGCTGGGCAGCGCAGTAAAGAATCAGCAAGAAAAGACAAGTCCAGTACACAGGCCAAGGTCAGAGTGGTCAGGTGAACAGGGTTAAGGCAGGAGCAAAGGCGAAGTCCAGGAGAAAGCATGAAAGTCATATACAGGTCAGAAGGTTGAGTGGAGCAGATCCTAGGAATTTAGGTACAAGGTAAAGACCATTCAGCAACTGCTCATGGTGACATACCAGCTTAAATAGGCCACTGGGTGCTAAGGGCGCTCGCTAATTGGTGTGTGCGCGACAAACTGGAATAGTATGTCTAACATTGCCTCTTCACTTAGAAGTATGAGCATGAATATGGGCATCAGCATGCACTGGTTTTCTGGTACTGGGAATCCAGTTTACAGTTTCACAGGAGAAAAGCCGAAGATCAACCAGTGATCACATAAGGCATCTAGCCCCCTAATAAAGGCCATTTGGTGCCAACCAAGGCTGAGAGCGTGCACGGCCATGTTAGGTACTGGCAAGAATGCCAGGTCTTCGTGAGCCTCTACCGTGGACGGTAATCTGACACATTGGACGCACACTCGGAAATGGAATGATATGAAGATTTGTTTTATGAAGATATAGTGAATCGTTTTATATATCTAGACTATTTTCAATATAGTCACACTTTTTATAACATTTAAAAATTCTCCACTCATGATGTCTGGTGTGATGAAATGCGTCGGTCGTGGTTAGGCACTGTAACACTGAGACATATGTGAAATGAGTCTGCAGACACTGAATTCATGATAGAGGAGTTTGAGCAGTTGTGCAGCGCTTGAGAGATGAAACATGTAGGAATGGGTTAGGCACGGTAACGCTGAGACACATGTGAAATGAGTCTGCAGACACTGGATTCATGATACAGGAGTTTCAGCAGCTGTGCCGCACTTGAGAGATGAAGCGCGTTGGACAGGGTTAGGCACTGTAACTCTGAGACACATGTGAAATGAGTGTGCAGACACTGGATTCATGATACTGGAGCTTGAGCAGTTCTGCAGCACTTGAGAGATGAAACACATTGGACAGGGTTAGGCACTGTAACTCTGAGACACATGTGAAATGAGTGTGCAGACACTGGATTCATGATACAGGAGGAGTTTGAGCAGCTGCGCAGCTTTTGAGAGATGAAACGCGTCAAAAAGGGTTAGGCACGGTAACGCTGAGACACGTGAAATGAGTCTGCAGACACTGGATTCATGATACAGGAGTTTGAGCAGCTGTGCAGCGCTTGAGAGATGAAATGCGTCAAAAAGGGTTAGGCACGGTAATGCTGAGACACATGTGAAATGAGTGTGTGGACACTGGATTCATGATACAGGAGGAGTTTGACCAGCTGTGCAGCGCTTGAGAGATGAAACATGTCTGAAAGGTTTAGGCACGGTAACGCTGAGACACGTGAAATGAGTGTGTGGACACTGGATTCATGATACAGGAGTTTGAGCAGCTGTGCAGCGCTTGAGAGATGAAACGCGTTGGATTGGTTTAGGCACGGTAACTCTGAGACACATGTGAAATGAGTGTCCATACACTGGATTCATGATACAGACGTTTTAGCAGCTGTGCAGCGTTTGAGAGATGAAATGCGTCAAAAAGGGTTAGGCACAGTAATGCTGAGACACGTGAAATTAGTGTGCGGACAGTGGATTCATGATACAGGAGGAGTTTGACCAGCTGTGCAGTGTTTGAGAGATGAAACGTGTCGGAAAGTTTTAGGCACTGTAATGCTGAGACACATGTAAAATGAGTGTGCGGACACTGGATTCATGATACAGGAGTTTAAGCAGCTGCCCAGCGTTTGAGATGAAACGCGTCGGAAAGGTTTAGGCACGGTAACTCTGAGACACATGTGAAATGAGTGTGCGGACACTGGATTCATGATACAGGAGTTTTAGCAGCTGTGCAGCACTTGAGAGATGAAACGCGTCAAAATGGGTTAGGCACTGTAACTCCGAGACATGTGTGAAATTAGTCTGCAGACACGGGATTCATGATACATGAGTTGAGCAGCTGTGCAGCGCTTGAGAGATGAAACGCGTTGGATTGGGTTAGGCACTGTAATGCTGAGACACGTGTGAAATGAGTCTGCAGACAATGAATTCAGAATATGGGAGTTTTAGCAGTTGTGCAACCCTTGAGAGATGAAACGCGTTGGGCAGGGTTAGGCACTGTAACGCTGTAACAGTTGTGCAGCACTTGAGACGCATTTACTGCAGGCTGCTTTTCATGAAGACTGGGTTAGACTGGAATTAAACTTTGTCCATCAACGTTGACTGTTTTTATGCTGCTAGCATTAGAATCTAGACAGGAAGGGATATTATATTCACTTGCTTTAAACCTTTTTTTTTTTTACATTTTTCCACTTTGTTTTTTACACTTTAGTTGCTTCCTGGTTTCTGGCCTAGGCAAATGATGTCATACATCCCAGGAGTCTTCATGGGAGGAGGGGCTTTCTCAGCTAAACTCACCCCCCTGCCTGCATGCCTGAGTAAAGGGCAGATGGACTCCAGGAAATAAATGCTACATGGATCATCTGCCCTTACACATGCCAGCAAAATAAAGCAGGGAGACATGGATGGATGGATGGATGGGGAGGGGTTATGCAGGCCATAGACGGGTCGAAAACCACCCATTTAAAAAAAAACAAAAAACGAAAAATCAGTCGTTCGATCGGCCGACGTTACCACCAACGGTAAAAATTTTTCGTCCTGTCTACGGCCGGCATTTAACCCCATAATTACTTCTCCGCTATTATATTTTACATGAAAAGTCTTGCAGTTGCAACAATGTATCCATTTGTATCCATTTCGGATACAGATGTTTTTATTCGGATACAAATGGATACATTGTTGCAACTGCAAGACTTTCATATAAAATATAATTGCGGACTGGAATTCCTCTTCTTCTTTTTCTTCTTCTCCTTCTCCTTCTTCTTCTTCTTCTGCTTCCTTTTCTTCTTCTTCTTCCTTTTCTTCTTTTTTTCTTCTTATTTTCTTCTTCCTTTTCTTCTTCTTCTCCTTCTTTTTCTTCTTCTTTTTCTTCTTCTTTTCTTCTTCTTGCAGGTCACGGCCCATGCGCAGATTTTTATTGGTAAAATGATCGGCCGATTTGCCCATCATTGCCGGGAAAATCGTTCGATCGTCAAAATCGGCCGCAAAATTTCAAACATGACCAATAAAAAAAATGTGCCAAAACCCCGAAAAACTGCCAACCAATTAACCCACTAATGGTGCGAAAATCGTCCGATTTTCAACCCATCTATGGCCGGCATTACTTTGAATGTTATTAAATAGCGATTTGTTTTCTGGTGCTCAGATACGGTTTTGTTCCGCTTTAAGCACTTGAACAGGATTTTTTTTTCAATTTACTGTTTTAATAAAGTTACATTGTTGCACTATAAGCCTTTTTCTGTGCTCTACTTAATGGGTCCATGGGGGGAAATAAAGGAAGCGGGAAGCCATCCATCTCCCGATCTCCCGTAATTACACAGCGCTCTCTGACTGTCTTGTAATGAGAGGTCAAACAAATCTGGGAAGTGATCCTGAGCCACCGGGAATCCAGCACTTTATAAGAATGGATTTTTTTGGGGCACATTTCTGCTGCAAATGGACATTATTATCACTATGGGCATTTTTGATTTATATGAATTTTGTTAAAGTGGTTATACACCTCTGAAATGAAAAATGAACAAAGCATATCCCTCTCTAATGTGTACTTGCCCCAGTCTATAGCACTATTGTGATTTCTGTCTGCTCGTTGTATGAGTCCCTCCTAATAGTCTATGCCGACACCCACCCTTCCAGCACACAGCAGGTGATTGACAGCCTCCGCTGTGCATGTTTCCCTAGGAGATAGTGTAGAGGGGGTGTGTATGTGTCAATTCCCTCCACTCAGATCTCAGATTACACTCAGCTTTCTGCTCTATGTTGTGCAGTGTGACATCAGATCCCCAGCTGGAGCTAAGAAATTCTGTGTAAATTCTTTGAATGGCTGAAGTGGAGAGAGTGCTGCAGATATTATTATTATTATTAGACAAGACAGTAACAATACAATACACGAGGGGTTCAAGGGCCCTGCTCTTTCGAGCTTACAATCTAGGAGGGAGGGGATAGTGGTACAGGAGGAAATGGCTGTGGGGGATGGAGTGGTGGGAGGTATGAGGAGGTCAGTTGTTAGGTGAGGGTGGGGTAGGCTTCCCTG
This sequence comes from Staurois parvus, assembly GCF_062004578.1. Lineage (NCBI taxonomy): Eukaryota > Metazoa > Chordata > Amphibia > Anura > Ranidae > Staurois > Staurois parvus. The sequence continues at coordinate 1,706,018 of NW_028318391.1, forward strand.
AAGAGGTGGGTTTTCAGGGTGCGCCTGAAGGTGAGGAGGGTAGGTGACAGTCGGATGGATTGGGGTAGGGAGTTCCAGAGGATGGGGGAAGTCCTGGAGAAATCCTGCAATCGGGCGTGGGAGGAGGAGACCAGGGAGCTAGAGAGTAGGAGGTCCTGTGAGGAGCGGAGGGCACAGGTTGGGTGGTATTTGGGTATCAGGTCGGTTAGGTAGTTTGGGGCGGCATTGTGAATGGCTTTGTAGGTCAGAGTTTGCAGTTTGAATTTGATGCGTTGGGCAATCGGGAGCCAATGAAGGGATTGGCAGAGGGGGGTGGCAGATGTGGAGCGGTTGGTGAGGTGGATGAGTCTGGCCGCTGAGTTCAGGATAGACTGGAGAGGGGATAGCGTTTGTTTGGGTAGGCCGGTGAAAAGTGAGTTGCAGTAGTCCAGGCGTGAGATGATGAGGGAGTGTACGAGTTGTTTGGTGGTGTCTGGGGTGAGGAATGTGCGTATCTTGGAGATGTTGCAGAGGTGGAGCCTGCATGATCTTGATAGTAATTGGACGTGAGGTAGGAAGGAAAGGTTTGAGTCCAGGGCGACACCCAGGACTTTGGCGTGTGGGGTGTGAGTGATGGTGGCATTGTTAGTAGTGATGGAGAGGATGGGGGGGGCGCAGGGTGGGGGGAAGACCAGGAGCTCGGTTTTGGACAGGTTTAGTTTGAGGAAATGGAGCGACATCCAGTCTGATATGTCTTTCAGGAGGTGGGCGAAGCAGGCGGAGAGTGAGGGGGTGAGGTGGGGGGTGGAGAGGTAAATTTGTGTGTTGTCGGCGTAGAGGTGATAGTTGAAGCCGTGGGAGTGTATCAGTTGGCCAAGGGAGGAGGTGTAGATGGAGAAGAGAAGGGGCCCGAGGACAGAGCCTTGAGGGACCCCAATAGAGAGGGGGAGGTGGCAGTGTTATAGGTGATGCTGAAGGAGCGTTGGGATAGGTAGGAGGAGAACCAGGAGAGAGCAGCGTCCCTGATGCCAAGGGAGTGCAGTTTAGTAAGGAGGAGAGGGTGGTCGACGGTGTCGTAGGCCGCGGAGAGGTCGAGGAGTAGGAGGACAGAGTAATGGCCATTAACTTTGGCGGTTAGCAGGTTGTTAGTGATTTTAAGTAGGGCGGTTTCGGTGGAGTGTAGGGGACGGAAGCCAGACTGTAGAGGATCAAGGAGGTTGTTATCAGTGAGGTGGGCGCTTAGGCGATTGTAGGCCAGGCAGATAATATGCAAAAAAAGTGAGCGCTACTAATAGAATAATCAAGTAAGCAGCTAATAGCACTAAAGATGATCACAACCACCTTCGGTATAAATAAAATAAGCAAAGTGCAGCGCTAAAAAGACAATTTAAGAAGTTCGACCTCCAAAGTTCGATCGAAAATCGATCTAAACACACACATAAATGTTCATAGGATCAAGCAAATGATAAGTGAACACAGCTAAAATCGGATCCGGGAAATGGCAAGAATGCGCACTCACCGACCGCACATAGGAAATGCGCGTTTTTTTATATGTATCCAATCAAACGAGTATCGATATCCCACAGGGAGAGATGTCCTCAAACGATCTGCTGGGCTAATATGGCCTCCTTAGTTTGGAATGGATCAATCACGGCACACGTCCCTTCCAGGTAAAGGTATCCCTCCTCTGGATGATATGTAGCTGTGTCTGCCGACCCCTCAGTGGGGGGTAAAAAATGGAAAAGTACCCATAGTGTAGTATATCAAATATTTATTGATGAAGGAAGGGTTTACAACCCAGGTCAGTAATGTTACTGGCAGTGTGCCAGAAAACACAGAAATATAAATAAAATAAATGTAAAAAGTATGTTACTGTCCCTTTAAAAACAACAAGCACCCAGACCTCCTCGTGGTCTTGGTGGTAGAGAGGTGTCACAGGCTGTCAGTTCCTCCTGAGGCCTTTCGTGCTAAGGCACATCTTCAGAGGGGATGCTGACAGCTCTGTGACAGACGCCAAATGAATAAATAGAGAAAACGCGGGGTTCGCGCATGCGCAATGGATCGCCGCCATTTTCCAGAGGACAATACAACTGCGCATGCGCGCACATCGAAGCGCCATTTTGCCACAGATATACAGAGCTGTCAGCAGTGGCATATCCAGCCATGCTGACTGGACGCATATACAGCGCAATTGAGCCTGAAACATATGGCTCCACATTCCCAGGGAGGTGGGATAGCAAATTATTACAGTTTTTATCACAATAATAAGGCAATAATGTCTCATTGGTAAATTCACCACAATGGAGGTGACACAATAAGGGGATGATATAAATAAACCCATATAAACCCATTATGGGCTGTATATGCGTCCAGTCAGCATGGCTGGATATGCCACTGCTGACAGCTCTGTATATCTGTGGCAAAATGGCGCTTCGATGTGCGCGCATGCGCAGTTGTATTGTCCTCTGGAAAATTGCGGCGATCCATTGCGCATGCGCGAACCCCGCGTTTTCTCTATTTATTCATTTGGCGTCTGTCACAGAGCTGTCAGCATCCCCTCTGAAGATGTGCCTTAGCACGAAAGGCCTCAGGAGGGACTGACAGCCTGTGACACCTCTCTACCACCAAGACCACGAGGAGGTCTGGGTGCTTGTTGTTTTTAAAGGGACAGTAACATACTTTTTACATTTATTTTATTTATATTTCTGTGTTTTCTGGCACACTGCCAGTAACATTACTGACCTGGGTTGTAAACCCTTCCTTCATCAATAAATATTTGATATACTACACTATGGGTACTTTTCCATTTTTTACCCCCCACTGAGGGGTCGGCAGACACAGCTACATATCATCCAGAGGAGGGATACCTTTACCTGGAAGGGACGTGTGCCGTGATTGATCCATTCCAAACTAAGGAGGCCATATTAGCCCAGCAGATCATTTGAGGACATCTCTCCCTGTGGGATATCGATACTCGTTTGATTGGATACATATAAAAAAATGCGCATTTCCTATGTGCGGTCGGTGAGTGCGCATTCTTGCCATTTCCCGGATCCGATTTTAGCTGTGTTCACTTATCATTTGCTTGATCCTATGAACATTTATGTGTGTGTTTAGATCGATTTTCGATTGAACTTTGGAGGTCGAACTTCTTAAATTGTCTTTTTAGTGCTGCACTTTGCTTATTTGATTGTAGGCCAGGCACTCAAGGAGCTTGGAAGTGAATGGTAGCAGGGAGATGGGTCTAAGGTTGCTCAGGTCAGTGGGGTCAAGGGAGGGTTTTTTGAGTATGGGGGTGATGCGTGCGTGCTTTAGAGGGGAGGGGAAAGTGCCAGTGGAGAGGGAGAGATTGAAGATGTGGGTGAGGGAGGATACTGTCATACAGACTGTCAGCTGCCGGGTGGAGATGGGTCGGGTTCAGATTGCGAAGGTTGCGGGTGATGGTTAGATGCTTTGGGGGGGGAGTTAAGGGAGGGGGAGATGGAAAATGTGAGGAGGTGGTGGTCAGAGAGGGGGAAGGGGGTGTTAGTGAAGTTGTGGGGGGTGCAGAGGTGGGAGAAAACGAGGTGTAGGGTGTTTCCATTGGTGTGGGTGGAGGGCTGTGTGTGCTGTGTGAGCGCGAAGGAGGAGGTTAGGAGAAGGAGTTGGAAAGTAGTCGGCCTGTTGGCGTTGATGGGGATGTTGAAGTCCCCTAGGATGATGGTCGGTAGCTCGGAGGAGAGGAAGAAGGGAAGCCAGGCAGCAAAGGGACACCATCCAACAGGTAGCGAATACAGATAGGGCCACACTACTAGAGAACAAGGCAGCACCAAATAAATCGCAAATCTGTCCTTTCATAACTTCATACTCTATACAACATAGAGCCATTAAACGTATAATCAACAAAAACTGGAGTATTCTGAAAACGGACCCTATTCTTTCCAAAATCCTACCAGAGAAACCAGAAATTATATATAGGAAAGCAGTGGCCTTACGACACCGAATAGCACCGAATGTTATCAACCCACCAGACAGAATTTCCTTCGCTACCAATCTAAAAGGTTTTTTTCCATGCAACAAGTGCATAATATACACAACAAATGGCAATAGAAAACATAAGAGACGTTCATTCGCCTCACATACCACAGGTAGAATGTATAATATAGATAAGTGCATTACATGCTATAGCAAAAATGTAGTCTATCTTCTTGAATGTCCCTGTAAACTCCAGTATGTAGGAAGAACCACCAGACGTTTACGCGATAGACTCAGAGAACACGTCAATAAGATCAAAAAGGGCTATAAGGAGCACTCCTTATCCTATCACTATAAACGGAAACATAATAAAGACCCTTCCTCGTTACAATTTGTTGGAATAGATATGGTACAGCCACACTGGAGAGGTGTTAACAAAGTGCGGACGATCTCACAGCTTGAAACACGTTGGATACATGAACTTCGTTTCTATGTGTGGAGAAAAAAAGGCAAAGCACACCAACATCAAAACCTCATCCCCACTGTGAAACATGGCGGAGGGAGCATCATGGTTTGGGGCTGCTTTGCTGCCTCAGGGCCTGGACGGATTGTTGTCATTGATGGGAAAATGAATTCCAGAGTTTATCGAGACATTTTGCAGGAAAACTTACGACCATCTGTCCGCCAGCTGAAGCTCCGCAGAGGATGGGTGATGCAACAGGACAATGACCCAGAGCATACAAGTCATTCAACAAAACAATGGCTGCAACAGCACAGAATACGCCTTCTGGAGTGGCCCAGTCAGAGTCCTGACCTCAACCCGATTGAAATGCTGTGGCATGACCTTAAGAGAGCGATTCACACCAGACATCCCAAGAATATTGCTACACTGAAACAGTTTTGTGAAGAGGAGTGGTCCAAAATGACTCCAGATCGTTGTGCAGGTCTGATCTGCAACTACAGGAAACGTTTGGTTGAGGTTATTGCTGCCAAAGGAGGGTCAACCAGTTATTAAGTCCAAAGGTTCACATACTTTTTCCTCCCTGCACTGTGAATGTTTACATGTTATGTGCAATTAAACCATGGCAACATCTAATGTTTGTGTAGTATTATGTTCAGCAGACTGTGTTCTTCTATTGTTGTGACTTAGATGACGTTCAGAGCACATTTTATGCCCAATTCATGCAAAACTCCACGTAATCCCAAGGGGTTCACATACTTTTTCTTGTAACTGTAGTTTTGTGTGTTTTAGCAATAGAATTTCCTACCATCAACTAATTTTACCACGGCAGCAATTTAGTGCAGTTTTTATATGTATTTTAAACTGTTCAATAACCTTAGTACTAATGTTCTTTGAAATATCAATAATATCATTATTTAATTATGTAATTTTAATATATATTTCCTGTGTTTTTATGGATTTATGTTTTTATGTAACAATTTTTATTATGGATTATTTATATGCTACCGTTGCACAATTGGAGCCCATCTGAATCCTCTCTCCACCAATATATACCGTACGATACCAGGCTTATTGGCTGATTGCTGAATAGTTTTACCCAAAACTTCCCTAATCCCATTGTGAAACAATCTGGATTTTGACACACAATCTTATATAAGTAATATTCGATATCACTATTATTATATGTTTAAAACCTAATGAAAGTGGCGCCCGCCTGTTCGCACCTGCGCAGGAAAGTAAGTCGTCATAAATATGGCACATACATTCCAGCACAGAAGATCGCTATTGTAAGCTATTGAGACCAAAAGACCTAAAGAAAACGGCGCCCGCATGGTCACGCGGGAGCACGAGATTAGGTCTCCTAAAAAATGGCGTGTTCCTAATACGCATGCGCCTAGCATATAAATTGGCGTCTCACGGCTCGGCTTTATTGGCAATTCCCCCCAGACGACGTGCGGGTGCACGAAATGCGTAGGAGGAGCCAGCAACGCCGTGACGTCACGCCGCCGGAGCATCGTGGAGCTCCGGTGGCCATCTTATACACTGGACGGTTAGTTCATGATGATTTTCTTGGTCTAATAAATTTAATACAATACTACACTATGGAGATGTCTTTGCTTTGACTCCCCTGGGAAGTATTACTTCAGCGCCACCCACTTGACCACCAAAGAAGGAACCTCCATAACTTCCAGAGGGCTGTACCCAACTATCCCCTGAGGGAAACTCCAGACCATCCTGACGTCCTACCACTAACTCCAAGGACCTCATGAAGGGGTTTACCGGATTCTAGCACTCTCCAGACTGACAGATGACATCAGGAAATGATACACAAACGCTCATTAATTTGCGCGTTCTGGTGAGTGCGCATTCTTTACGCACCTAATATCACAGCACCTTGTCTATAGGAGGATATAGGAATATTGGAGCACTTCAAGTCACCTGATGAACTGTATATAATATACCTTTGCCTTTATTTGAATATTTTAAATACTCATAACTTGATTCATTTATAGCGCTGCACGTTTTATTTATAATGTTTCCTTTTAGTTTGTTTCCCGATATAAAAGAAACAATGTTTCCTTTTAGTTTGTTTCCAGAGATAAAATAAACAATGTTTCCTTTTAGTTTGTCTCCTGATATAAAAGAAACAATGTTTCCTTTTAGTTTGTTTCCAGAGATAAAATAAACAATGTTTCCTTTTAGTTTGTTTCCCGAGATAAAAGAAACAATGTTTCCTTTTAGTTTGTTTCCCGATATAAAAGAAACAATGGTTCCTTTTAGTTTGTTTCCCGAGATAAAAGAAACAATGTTTCCTTTTAGTTTGTTTCCCGATATAAAAGAAACAATGTTTCCTTTTAGTTTGTTTCCCGAGATAAAAGAAACAAAGTTTTCTTCTGGTTTATTTGCCGAGATGAAAAAAAAGTTTCCTTTTAGTTTATTTCCCGAGATAAAAGAAACAAAGTTTCCTTTTAGTTTGTTTCCCGAAATAAAAGAAACAATGTTTCCTTTTAGTTTGTTTCCAGAGATAAAAGAAACAATGTTTCTTTTAGTTTGTTTCCCGAGATAAAAGAAACAATGTTTCCTTTTAGTTTGTTTCCTGAGATAAAAGAAACAATGTTTCCTTTTAGTTTATTTCCTGAAATAAAAGAAACAATGTTTCCTTTTAGTTTGTTTCCCGATATAAAAGAAACAATGTTTCCTTTTAGCTTGTTTCCCGAGATAAAAGAAACAATGTTTCCTTTTAGTTTGTTTCTCGAGATGAAAGAAACAATGTTTCCTTTTAGTTTGTTGCCTGAGATAAAAGAAACAATGTTTCCTTTTAGTTTGTTTCCTGAAATAAAAGAAACAATGTTTCCTTTTAGTTTGTTTCCCGATATAAAAGAAACAATGTTTCCTTTTAGTTTGTTTCCCGAGATAAAAGAAACAATGTTTCCTTTTAGTTTGTTTCCCGGGATAAAAGAAACAATATTTCCTTTAGCTCTGGGGAAAGTGACAGCTAATTCTGCGAGCTATAGTGAAGAAAAAAAAAAAGCCGGCAATTGCATTTAAAAAATCGACACCGACATACATTTCGTATTGCACAAAAAAATTGTAAGCGGAAGTATTATTTTCAATGGATTTACATTTGTAAACCGAAAATTACTTTAATCGAGGCGATCGTAAACCGAGGTCCGCCTGTGTATGTTTAGTCTGAATAGGATATTTATGTTCGGGGGGAAGGGATTGCAAATTTGGAATCGCAGATCCCCTCTTCCAAGTCACCCCTTGTCTCCGATCTATGAGCACCATCTCCTGGGTTCCACCCCCTACCCACCTCCCAGTACCGCCCCTTTTAGAGGAAACAGAACCAAGTGTCATTTTGTGATGCTAAGTAATCTGCATGGAGTTTGTTAATGATCATAAAAACAGCAATAAAGTAGAGCCCATGGAACCAACAACAACAGACCCCCCAGCAACAATAGACCCACTGCAACAAAATACCTCCTAGCAACAATCGATCCACCACAGTAACAATAGACCCCCACCAGCAACAATAGACCCACTGCAACAAACTACCTCCTAGCAACAACAGATCCCCCACAGTAACAATAGACCCCCACCAGCAACAATAGACCCCCCAGCAACAATCGACACCCCAGCAACAATAGACACCCCGGCAACAATAGACACCCCCCAGCAACAATAGACCCACTGCAACAAAATACCTCCTAGCAACAACAGATCCCCCACAGTAACAATAGACCCCCACCAGCAACAATAGACCCCCACCAGCAACAATCGACATCCCTCCCCCCAGCAACAATAGACTCACTGCAACAAAATATCTCCTAGCAACAACAGATCCACCACAGCAACAATAGACCCCCCACCAGCAACAATAGACCCCCATCAACAATAGACACCCCTTCCCCCCAGCAACAATAGACCCCCATCAACAATAGACACCCCTTCCCCCCAGCAACAATAGACCCACTGTAAGAAAATACCTTCTAGCAACAAAAGATCCACCACAGTAACAATAGACCCCCCCACCAGCAGCAATAGACCCCCCAGCAACAATAGACATCCCCCAGCAACAATAGACCCACTGCAACAAAATACCTTCTAGCAACAAAAGATCCACCACAGTAACAATAGACCCCACCAGCAACAATAGACCCCCCCCTGCTACAACAGACCCACTGCAACAAAATACCTCCTAGCAACAACAGATCCAACACAGTAACAATACACCCCCACCAGCAACAATAGATCTACCAGCAGCCAGTATTAACAGATTCTCCAGCAGGTAGCAAGAATAGACCCCATCTTCAGCAGTAGGATCCCACCAACAATTGACCCCCCCCACACACATAAGGCCCCCCCAGCAACAATACACCCCTCCCTAAACAACAGATCCCCTCCAAGCAACAGTAGATCCCCAGCAGTCAGCGTCATGGCCCCTCCAGCACACCCCAGCAGTACTGAGGCAATTTTATCCAGTAACAATTGATCTCCCAGCAGCCAGCATTAACAGACTCTCCAGCTGCCAGCAACAATAGACCCCACCCTCAATATTAGATCCATCTCACCAACTATTGACCCCCCACAATATATAAATGAAATTAAAAAGTCCAAAAATTTTGAAAAAAAAGTGTTTTTCTTATAAAAAATTTTGCAAATAAATAATCTTTCTTCATAAATATTGGCCAAAATGTATTCAATATTTAGTAAAAAAAAAACCAAATTAGTTTATAACCAAAAATTATAATTTTTCAAAATAGTTTTTTTTACATTTTTATTTTTTTTTTTTCATTTTATTATTTATGTTTTTTTTTTAACATACCGTCACCCTAGCAGAACAGGTCACCATAGTGATGAAGATTTTATTTTTATTTTTTTACACTACTTTTACACCCATAAAGGCTGGAAAAGCAATCATTTCTCCTTCTCTCTGGCTGCATTCCTGCAGCCATTGAGAAATACTGTGTGAGCTGTGATTGGTGACAGCTTGTCACATGGTACAGGGCTGTTGTGAATAGCCCTGTACTATGTGATCTCTGTGATCATTCACAGATTTCACACGTAGTAAGCAATGATGTCTGGAAGTGATGTCTTGCTTACTACTATTCATGTGATCACTGATTGGCCAATCAGTGATCACGTGATCGGGACCTCACACAGAGGTCCTGTACAGCAATTGGTGTTCCACAGCAGGCACCGACCGTGGTGCCGCACGCTCCCAGGGAGCGCGCACAGGCAATGGATGCAGAGGGATGTTTAGAAACGTCCAACCGCTCCAGCAGTGGTTACGTTTCAGCATTTAGCAGCAGAAAATTTTTTTTTTTGTAGAGTTTTTGGGAGCGTTTTTCCAGGAGAAAAAAATGCTACTAAAACGCTCCTAACAGCTTTGTTCTAGATTTTTTATTTTTTTTCCCCTACATATACTGTAAAAAAAAGCTAAAAAAAATACTAATGCTCCAAAACGTTCCTAAAACGGTACAAAAAAGCATTTTTTTTTAGCTTAAAAAACCGCTAGTGTGCATTATTGTTATAAAAGAGCAGAAAGTCTAAAAATATGTATCTGTTTTCATTTGCTTGGAAAATCCTAACAGCATCACATTTATCATTGATACAATACTTTCTAGACTGTTAAGAGAAAATTAATGAATTAAATTCCTGTAAAAAAGCAAAAAAATTAATGAATTAAATTCCTGTAAAAAAATAAAAATGAATGAATTCAATTCTTGTAAAAAAAAAAACCAAAAAAATGAATTAATGAAATTCCTGTAAAGAAAAAAAAATGAATTAATTAAATTCCTGTAAAGAAAAAAAATGAATTAATTAAATTCCTGTGAAAAAAATGAATTCATTAAATTCCTGTAGAAAAAAAAACTAAAAATGAATGAATTCAATTCCTGTAAAGAAAAAAAATGAATTAATTAAATTCCTGTAAAGAAAAAATGAATTAATTAAATTCCTGTAGAAAAAAAACTAAAAATGAATGAATTCAATTCCTGTAAAGAAAAAAAATGAATTAATTAAATTCCTGTAAAAAAAAAATGAATTCATTAAATTCCTGTAGAAAAAAAAATAAAAATGAATGAATTCAATTCCTGTAAAGAAAAAAAATGAATTATTTAAATTCCTGTAAAAAAATGAATTAATTAAATTCCTGTAGAAAAAAAACTAAAAATGAATGAATTCAATTCCTGTAAAGAAAAAAAATGAATGAATTAAATTCCTGTAAAAAAAAAATGAATTAATTAAATTCCTGTAGAAAAAAAACTAAAAATGAATGAATTCAATTCCTGTAAAGAAAAAAAATGAATTAATTAAATTCCTGTAGAAAAAAAAATAAAAATGAATGAATTCAATTCCTGTAAAGAAAAAAAATGAATTATTTAAATTCCTGTAAAAAAATGAATTCATTAAATTCCTGTAGAAAAAAAATAATAAAAATGAATGAATTCAATTCCTGTAAAGAAAAAAAACGAATTAATTAAATTCCTGTAAAAAAAATGAATTCATTAAATTCCTGTAGAAAAAAAATAAAAATGAATGAATTCAATTCCTGTAAAAAAAAAAAATGAATCAATTAAATTCCTGTAAAAAAACAAAACAATGAATTAATTAAATTCCTGTAAAGAAAAAAAATGAATTAATTAAATTCCTGTAAAAAAAAAAAAAAAAAAAGGAATTCATTAAATTCCTGTAGAAAAATAAAAAAATGGCAGAAAGTGACAAATTTGTGACTTTTTGGCGCTTTGGCATCTGTTCTGCTTCTGTCTGGGTAATCTAATTGTCTCCAGAAGTTCTCTGAAGCTTTTCTGGATGTACAGACCAGATTCTCTTCCCTCCGCACTCCAAATCCTTCCCATTGGCCGGCACTGGAAGCGCCCGATGAGGAGCAATTAGAGTCGAGATAATTGCTAATGATGCGTTATTTACAGAAATTTTGCAAATGTGCCGGCGTGTTACTGGAGTCGCCTTCTTCCTCTGCAAGCCGGGGAAACATTTCCTTTTTGGTTTTCATGTTTTCTTTCGTCCTTCAATATAAACCGGACACGGCGCCAATTTTGCCCGACGGGGGAACAGGCCGCACGGCGATCGTGTGTTGTGGCTGAAAGCAGGAGATAGCGTCTGTGGCTTTTTACATTTTTTTTCTTACCCGTTATTGTATCCAGTTTGGTTTACTTGTGACCTCTTTTTGTTTTTAAATCCCCGGAAATAAATGAAATACAATGTTGCTGAGATTTTGGGCTCATCTCAGATTTGTGTGTTCCAGAGCCACTACACACAATGGGATTCCATTCATCAGTCGACATTTCCTCCTTTCTATTTAAAGTTTACCATCGCTGTAAATTGTAATCTTTCAAAACTATGTACCCTTCACAGTCATTAAGATCGAGGTTTTATGCAGGCCATAGATGGGTCGAAAATCAGACGATTTTTCCGAAAAATCGGTTGTTCGATCGGCCGACATAACCACCAACGGTAAAAAAATCGGACGATTTTGGTCCCGTCTATGGCCTGAATTAACCCCATAACTTCTGTCCTTTGCAGAGACAGGGGAGCACACCATACAATGTGACAGCATTCTTTTCCTCCTTCTTCTTCTTCTTTTTCTTCTTCTTCCTCCTCTTCTTTTTTCTCTTCTTTTTCTCCTTCTTTCTTTTCTTCCTCTTCTTCTTCTTCTTCTTATTCTTTTTCTTTTTCTTCTTCCTCCTCTTCTTTTTTCTTTTTCTTCTTCTTTCTCTTCTGCTTCCTTTTCTTCTCTCTTCTTCTTTTTTTTCTTCTTCTTTCTCTTCTGCTTCTTTTTCTACTTCTTTTCTTCTCTCTTCTTCTTCTTTTTCTTCTTCTTCTTCTTCTTCTTTTTCTTCCTCTTCTTTCTCTTCCTCTTCTTCTTCTTATTATTCTTTTTCTTCTTCTCCTTCCTCCTCTTCTTTTTTCTTTTTCCTCTTCTTTCTCTTTTTCTTCTTCTTCTTCTCCTTCTTCTTTCTCTTCTGCTTCTTCTTCTTTTTCTTCTTCTTCTTCCTCCTCTTCTTTTTTCTTTTTCTTCTTCTTTCTCTTCCTCTTCTTTTTCTTCTCTCTTCTTCTTTTTCTTCTCTCTTCTTCTTTTTCTTCCTCTTCATCTCTTTCTTTTCCTTCTTTTCTCCTTCTCCTTCTTCTTTTCCTTCTTTCTCTTCTTCTTCTGCTTCTTCTTTCTCTTCTTCTTCTTTTCCTCTTTCTCTTCTTCTTTTTCCTTTTCTTCTTCTTTTTCTTCTTCTTTCTCTTCTTCTGCTTTTCATCTTTTTCTTATTTTACTTCCTCTTCTTTCTCTTCTCCTTCTTTTTCTTCTGCTTCCTCTTCTTTTTCCTTTTCTTCTTCCTCTTCTTTTCTTCTTTTTCTCCTACTTCTTTTTCTTCTCTTTCTCTTCTTCTTCTTTTTCCTTTACTTCTTCTTCTTTTTCATCTTCTTTCTCTTCTTCTGCTTCTTTTTCTTCTTCTTCTTTTTCTTCTTCTTCTACTTCCTCTTTTTTTCCTTTACTTCCTCTTCTTCCAGGTCACGACTCATGCGCAGATTTTTTATCGGTAAAACAATCGGCCGATTTGCCCATCATTGCCAGGAAAATCGGCTGATCGTCAAAATCAGCTGCAAATTTTGCAACATGCCCAATAAAAAAAATGTGCAAATAGCCCGAAAAACGGCTAATTAACCCACTAACTGTGCGAAAATCGGCCGTTTTTTTTCCGGCCTGTCTATTGCCAGCATTAGGATGGCCATAGACAATACAATTTTCTTACAGTTTTCTGCCCAATTTCCTTTAGATTTTCCTGCAACTATGTAGAGTAAGGGCTTTCCTAATTGGATACAATTGAACGTGTTGTTAAGTTTGACCTCCTATTATATGGTTTTTGGTAAATCTAAACCAAAAATCGCAAAAAAAATGTATAATGTATGGCCAGTCTAAGGCTGGCCATTCATTATACAATTTTCTTGAGATTTTTGGTTTAAATTGACAAAAAAACATATAATAAGAGGTCAAACCTAACAACACGTTCAATTGTATCCAATTAGACGGGCTCTAAATGACTCCTGCTTTTTAATTTGGCGTGTTTTGAATGTTTTTTATTTTTTACTTATTTTTGTTTATTTTGTTTATTTTTTTTAGAGTTTTTTTACAATCAGAAAATACGTGGTAAAAATAGTCATTAAAAAAAATTACAATACACAAGAATAATAACTTGCTTTTGTTTTCCTGGATATTTATGTATTTTATGACTTTTTTTTTAATATAACAATAAAATATTAAACAAAAGATCATTCCAATCATTGTTTTCTCTCTTTTCTCCATCCTTCCATATACAGTCGTGATTGTAATCAGCCCCCTGCGTGATTGTTATTACCGACATGAAATGAGAGGGCGGAGTCACGGTGACATTATATCTGACCTTTCCCGGGGGTCCCCGAGACACCCCACCATCTCTGCAGAGAAACCCGAAGCTGCCGAGATGCTTCTCATTATCGTCCAATATAATCCCACGCTGTCTGGTACAATTGCGGATATAGTGAATGCAGGGTCCGGGGAGAGCGGATATAGTGAATGCAGGGTCTGGGGAGAGCGGATATAGTGAATGCGGGGTCCGGGGAGAGCGGATATAGTGAATGCGGGGTCCGGGGAGAGCTGATATAGTGAATGCGGGGTCCGGGGAGATCGGATATAGTGAATGCGGGGTCCGGGGAGAGCGGATATAGTGAATGTGGGGTCCTGGGAGAGCGGATATAGTGAATGTGGGGTCCTGGGAGAGCGGATATAGTGAATGCGGGGTCCGGGGAGAGCGGATATAGTGAATGCGGGGTCCGGGGAGAGCGGATATAGTGAATGCGGGGTCCGGGGAGAGCGGATATAGTGAATGCGGGGTCCGGGGAGAGCGGATATAGTGAATGCGGGGTCCTGGGAGAGCGGATATAGTGAATGTGGGGTCCTGGGAGAGCGGATATAGTGAATGCGGGGTCCGGGGAGAGCGGATATAGTGAATGCGGGGTCCGGGGAGAGCGGATATAGTGAATGCGGGGTCCGGGGAGAGCGGATATAGTGAATGCGGGGTCCGGGGAGAGCGGATATAGTGAATGCGGGGTCCGGGGAGAGCGGATATAGTGAATGCGGGGTCCGGGGAGACCGGATATAGTGAATGCGGGGTCCTGGGAGAGCGGATATAGTGAATGCGGGGTCCGGGGAGAGCGGATATAGTGAATGCGGGGTCCGGGGAGAGCGAATATAGTGAATGGGGGGTGCGGGGAGAGCGGATATAGTGAATGTGGGGTACGGGGAGAGCGGATATAGTGAATGGGGGGTCCGGGGAGAGCGGATATAGTGAATGTGGGGTCCGGGGAGAGCGGATATAGTGAATGTGGGGTCCGGGGAGAGCGGATATAGTGAATGCGGGGTCCGGGGAGACAGGATATAGTGAATGCGGGGTCCGGGGACAGCGGATATAGTGAATGTGGGGGCCGGGAAGAGCAGATATAGTGAATGCGGGGTCCGGGAAGAGCAGATATAGTGAATGCGGGGTCCGGGAAGAGCAGATATAGTGAATGCGGGGTCCGGGAAGAGCAGATATAGTGAATGCGGGGTCCGGGAAGAGCAGATATAGTGAATGCAGGGTCCGTGGAGAGCGAATATAGTGAATGCAGGGTCCGGGGAGACAGGATATAGTGAATGCAGGGTCCGTGGAGAGCGGATATAGTGAATGCGGGGTCCGGGGAGAGCAGATATAGTGAATGCGGGGTCCGGGGAGAGCGGATATAGTGAATGCGGGGTCCGGGGAGAGCGGATATAGTGAATGCGGGGTCCGGGGAGAGCGGATATAGTGAATGCGGGGTCCGGGGAGAGCGGATATAGGGAATGCGGGGTCCGGGGAGAGCGGATATAGTGAATGCGGGGTCCGGGGAGACTGGATATAGTGAATGCAGGGTCCGGGGAGAGCAGATATAGTGAATGCGGGGTCCTGGGAGACCGGATATAGTGAATGCAGGGTCCGGGGAGAACAGATATAGTGAATGCAGGGTCCGGGGAGAGCAGATATAGTGAATGCGGGGTCCTGGGAGACCGGATATAGTGAATTCGGGGTCCGGGGAGAGCGGATACAGTGAATGCGGGGTCCAGGGAGAACGGATACAGTGAATGCGGGGTCCTGGGAGAGCGGATATAGTGAATGCATGGTCCGGGGAGAGCGGACATAGTGAATGCGGGGTCCTGGGAGAGCGGATATAGTGAATGCGGGGTCCGGGGAGAGCGGATATAGTGAATGCGGGGTCCGGGGAGAGCGGATATAGTGAATGCAGGGTATGGGAGAGCGGATATAGTGAATGCAGGGTCCAGGAAGAGCGGATATAGTGAATGCGGGGTCCGGGGAGAGCAGATATAGTGAATGCGGGGTCCAGGAAGAGCGGATATAGTGAATGCGGGGTCCTGGGAGAGCGGATATAGTGAATGCGGGGTCCGGGGAGAGCGGATATAGTGAATGCGGGGTTCGGGGAGAGCGGATATAGTGAATGCGGGGTCCGGGGAGAGCGGATATAGTGAATGCAGGGTAAGGGGTGAGCGGATATAGTGAATGCGGGGTCCAGGGAGAGCGGATATAGTGAATGCGGGGTCCGGGGAGAGCGGATATAGTGAATGTAGGATCCGGGGAGAACAGATATAGTGAATTCGGGGTCCGGGGAGAGCGGATACAGTGAATGCGGGGTCCTGGGAGAGCTGATATAGTGAATGCGGGGTCCGGGGAGAGCGGATATAGTGAATGCGGGGTCAAGGGAGAGCGGATATAGTGAATGCGGGGTCCTGGGAGAGCGGATATAGTGAATGCATGGTCCGGGGAGAGCGGACATAGTGAATGCGGGGTCCAGGGAGAACGGATATAGTGAATGCGGGGTCCTGGGAGAGCGGATATAGTGAATGCATGGTCCGGGGAGAGCGGACATAGTGAATGCGGGGTCCGGGGAGAGCGGATATAGTGAATGCAGGGTTCGGGGAGAGCAGATATAGTGAATGCAGGGTCCTGGGAGAGCGGATATAGTGAATGCGGGGTCCGGGGAGAGCGGATATAGTGAATGCGGGGTCCGGTGAGAGCGGATATAGTGAATGCAGGGTCCAGGAAGAGCGGATATAGTGAATGCAGGGTCCGGGGAGAGCAGATATAGTGAATGCGGGGTCCGGGGAGAGCGGATATAGTGAATGCGGGGTCAGGGGAGAGCGGATATAGTGAATGCGGGGTCCGGGGAGAGCGGATATAGTGAATGCGGGGTCCGGGGAGAGCGGATATAGTGAATGTAGGATCCGGGGAGAACAGATATAGTGAATTCGGGGTCCGGGGAGAGCGGATACAGTGAATGCGGGGTCCTGGGAGAGCTGATATAGTGAATGCATGGTCCGGGGAGAGCGGACATAGTGAATGCGTGGTCCGGGGAGAGCGGATATAGTGAATGCGGGGTCAGGGGAGAGCGGATATAGTGAATGCAGGGTTCGGGGAGAGCAGATATAGTGAATGCAGGGTCCTGGGAGAGCGGATATAGTGAATGCGGGGTCCGGGGAGAGCGGATATAGTGAATGCGGGGTCCGGGGAGAGCGGATATAGTGAATGCAGGGTCCAGGAAGAGCGGATATAGTGAATGCGGGGTCCGGGGAGAGCGGATATAGTGAATGCGGGGTCCGGGGAGAGTGGATATAGTGAATACGGGGTCCGGGGAGAGAGGATATAGTGAATGCGGGGTCCGTGGAGAGCGGATGTAGTGAATGCGGGGTCCGGGGAGAGCTGATGTAGTGAATGCGGGGTCCGGGGAGAGCGGACATAGTGAATGCGGGGTCCGGGGAGAGCGGATATAGTGAATGCAGGGTCCGGGGAGAGCGGATGTAGTGAATGCGGTGTCCGGGGAGAGCTGATGTAGTGAATGCGGGGTCCGGGGAGAGCGGACATAGTGAATGCGGGGTCCGGGGAGAGAGGATATAGTGAATGCGGGGTCCGGGGAGAGCGGATATAGTGAATGCGGGGTCTGGGGAGACTGGATATAGTGAATGCAGGGTCCGGGGAGAGCAGATATAGTGAATGCGGGGTCCTGGGAGACCGGATATAGTGAATGCAGGGTCCGGGGAGAACAGATATAGTGAATGCAGGGTCCGGGGAGAGCAGATATAGTGAATGCGGGGTCCTGGGAGACCGGATATAGTGAATTCGGGGTCCGGGGAGAGCGGATACAGTGAATGCGGGGTCCAGGGAGAACGGATATAGTGAATGCGGGGTCCTGGGAGAGCGGATATAGTGAATGCATGGTCCGGGGAGAGCGGACATAGTGAATGCGGGGTCCTGGGAGAGCGGATATAGTGAATGCGGGGTCCGGGGAGAGCGGATATAGTGAATGCGGGGTCCGGGGAGAGCGGATATAGTGAATGCAGGGTATGGGAGAGCGGATATAGTGAATGCAGGGTCCAGGAAGAGCGGATATAGTGAATGCAGGGTCCGGGGAGAGCAGATATAGTGAATGCGGGGTCCAGGAAGAGCGGATATAGTGAATGCGGGGTCCTGGGAGAGCGGATATAGTGAATGCGGGGTCCGGGGAGAGCGGATATAGTGAATGCGGGGTTCGGGGAGAGCGGATATAGTGAATGCGGGGTCCGGGGAGAGCGGATATAGTGAATGCAGGGTAAGGGGTGAGCGGATATAGTGAATGCGGGGTCCAGGGAGAGCGGATATAGTGAATGCGGGGTCCGGGGAGAGCGGATATAGTGAATGTAGGATCCGGGGAGAACAGATATAGTGAATTCGGGGTCCGGGGAGAGCGGATACAGTGAATGCGGGGTCCTGGGAGAGCTGATATAGTGAATGCATGGTCCGGGGAGAGCGGACATAGTGAATGCGGGGTCCGGGGAGAGCGGATATAGTGAATGCGGGGTCAGGGGAGAGCGGATATAGTGAATGCGGGGTCCTGGGAGAGCGGATATAGTGAATGCATGGTCCGGGGAGAGCGGACATAGTGAATGCGGGGTCCAGGGAGAACGGATATAGTGAATGCGGGGTCCTGGGAGAGCGGATATAGTGAATGCATGGTCCGGGGAGAGCGGACATAGTGAATGCGGGGTCCGGGGAGAGCGGATATAGTGAATGCAGGGTTCGGGGAGAGCAGATATAGTGAATGCAGGGTCCTGGGAGAGCGGATATAGTGAATGTGGGGTCCGGGGAGAGCGGATATAGTGAATGCGGGGTCCGGTGAGAGCGGATATAGTGAATGCAGGGTCCAGGAAGAGCGGATATAGTGAATGCAGGGTCCGGGGAGAGCAGATATAGTGAATGCGGGGTCCGGGGAGAGCGGATATAGTGAATGCGGGGTCAGGGGAGAGCGGATATAGTGAATGCGGGGTCCGGGGAGAGCGGATATAGTGAATGCGGGGTCCGGGGAGAGCGGATATAGTGAATGTAGGATCCGGGGAGAACAGATATAGTGAATTCGGGGTCCGGGGAGAGCGGATACAGTGAATGCGGGGTCCAGGGAGAACGGATATAGTGAATGCGGGGTCCTGGGAGAGCTGATATAGTGAATGCATGGTCCGGGGAGAGCGGATATAGTGAATGCGGGGTCAGGGGAGAGCGGATATAGTGAATGCAGGGTTCGGGGAGAGCAGATATAGTGAATGCAGGGTCCTGGGAGAGCGGATATAGTGAATGCGGGGTCCGGGGAGAGCGGATATAGTGAATGCGGGGTCCGGGGAGAGCGGATATAGTGAATGCGGGGTCCGGGAAGAGCGGATATAGTGAATGCGGGGTCCGGGAAGAGCGGATATAGTGAATGCGGGGTCCGGGGAGAGCGGATATAGTGAATGCGGGGTCCGGGGAGAGCGGATATAGTGAATGCGGGGTCCGGGGAGAGCGGATATAGTGAATGCGGGGTTCGGGGAGAGCGGATATAGTGAATGCGGGGTCCGGGGAGAGCGGATATAGTGAATGCGGGGTCCGGGGAGAGCGGATATAGTGAATGCGGGGTCAGGGGAGAGCGGATATAGTGAATGCGGGGTCCGGGGAGAGCGGATATAGTGAATGCGGGGTCCGGGGAGAGAGGATATAGTGAATGCGGGGTCCGGGGAGAGCGGATATAGTGAATGCGGGGTCCGGAGAGAGCGGATATAGTGAATGCGGGGTCCGGGGAGAGCAGATATAGTGAATGCGGGGTCCGGGGAGAGCGGATATAGTGAATGCGGGGTCCGAGGAGAGAGGATATAGTGAATGCGGGGTCCGGGGAGAGAGGATATAGTGAATGCGGGGTCCGGGGAGAGGGGATATAGTGAATGCGGGGTCCGGGGAGAGCGGATATAGTGAATACGGGGTCCGGGGAGAGAGGATATAGTGAATGCGGGGTCCGTGGAGAGCGGATGTAGTGAATGCGGGGTCCGGGGAGAGCTGATGTAGTGAATGCGGGGTCCGGGGAGAGCGGACATAGTGAATGCGGGGTCCGGGGAGAGCGGATATAGTGAATGCAGGGTCCGGGGAGAGCGGATATAGTGAATGCGGGGTCCGGGGAGAGCTGATGTAGTGAATGCGGGGTCCGGGGAGAGCGGACATAGTGAATGCAGGGTCCGGGGAGTGCGGATTTAGTGGCTTATACTGGTCTGGTGGGGGTGTTACACTGGTTATGTCTTCCATTGGTCTGGTGACACTGATCTTGGTGTGGTGGCAATCAGGGACCCTGGCTGGCTGCACTGGTCTGGTGACACTGTACTGGGGTGGCTACTAATCAGGACACTGTGGCTAGCTGCTCTGGTGATGCTGTGTTACCCCCCCAAAAAGAAACACCCAGTAGAGGGCGTGCACGAGCTGCACAAAGGGGAGGCCATTTTGAAATGGACTCCTGCCCTCCAGAGTCAGCTGTCTGGCCATTTATATCCAACGTCTGGACAGGAGGCGGCTAATAAAGGTCCTTCTGACCTCTTGTTGGAACACAAGCAGGTCTGTGGAACGTGGATGGTGCTCCGTGTTCTACGTTCTCAGCACCTACAGAACACAAGCAGGTCTGTGGAACGTGGATGGTGCTCCGTGTTCTACGTTCTCAGCACCTACAGAACACAAGCAGGTCTGTGGAACGTGGATGGTGCTCCGTGTTCTACGTTCTCAGCACCTACAGAACACAAGCAGGTCTGTGGAACGTGGATGGTGCTCCGTGTTCTACGTTCTCAGCACCTACAGAACACAAGCAGGTCTGTGGAACGTGGATGGTGCTCCGTGTTCTACATTCTCATCACCTACAGAACATAAGCAGGTCTGTGGAACGTGGATGGTGCTCCGTGTTCTACGTTCTCAGCACCTACAGAACACAAGCAGGTAAGTACACACAATGACTGAGCCCCAGATCCTTGCGGTGTATAAATCACTAGAATGTCGTTGTAAATGGAGTGAGCGGAGAACCTCTTTATTCCGGAGTGATGTGCAAATCTTCTCATCTGGCAGACGTTCCTCCTGGCGAGCTCATCAGTGCCGCACACCGCGCCGCGCCGCGCCCGCTGTGATTTCTTCATCCATTACAAGCTGCCGTATTATCATATTAATACATATTAATTACAAAACAGAACGAGGACGTTGTCCCCGCAGCGCGCCGGGACGCGAAATCTTCAAACTGTCATCCCCAAGGTGGTCACCGCCGCCGCATCCGATCAAAACTGCAGCTTTCCGCAACTCATAAAGGAGGAAATGAGACTTAATAGCAGGAGAAATCCGTCCATGATACATCAATTCCAGCCAATCATTACACAACCACCCGAAATGTCACATCAATCAGAGCATCTCAGGAGAGGAGAGCTATAGAGGAAGGAGCGGAGTCCTCCAGCAGTGCAGAGTATTTCAGGAGAGGAGAGTTATAGAGGAAGGAGCGGAGTCCTCCAGCAGAGCAGAGTATTTCAGGAGAGGAGAGATATAGAGGAAGGAGCGGAGTCCTCCGGCAGAGCAGAGTATTTCAGGAGAGGAGAGTTATAGAGGAAGGAGCGGAGTCCTCCAGCAGAGCAGAGTATTTCAGGAGAGGAGAGTTACAGAGGAAGGAGCGGAGTCCTCCAGCAGTGCAGAGTATTTCAGGAGAGGAGTTATAGAGGAAGGAGCGGAGTCCTCCGGCAGAGCAGAGTATTTCAGGAGAGGAGAGTTATAGAGGAAGGAGCGGAGTCCTCCAGCAGTGCAGAATATTTCAGGAGAAGAGAGTTATAGAGGAAGGAGCGGAGTCCTCCAGCAGGGCAGAGTATTTCAGGAGAGGAGAGTTACAGAGGAAGGAGCGGAGTCCTCCAGCAGTGCAGAGTATTTCAGGAGAGGAGAGTTACAGAGGAAGGAGCGGAGTCCTCCAGCAGTGCAGAGTATTTCAGGAGAGGAGTTATAGAGGAAGGAGCGGAGTCCTCCAGCAGTGCAGAGTATTTCAGGAGAGGAGAGTGATAGAGGAAGGAGCGGAGTCCTCCAGCAGAGCAGAGTATTTCAGGAGAGGAGTTATAGAGGAAGGAGCGGAGTCCTCCAGCAGTGCAGAGTATTTCAGGAGAGGAGAGTTATAGAGGAAGGAGCGGAGTCCTCCAGCAGCGCAGAGAATTTCGGGAGAGGAGAGTTATAGAGGAAGGAGCGGAGTCCTCCAGCAGCGCAGAGTATTTCAGGAGAGGAGAGTTATAGAGGAAGGAGCAGAGTCCTCCAGCAGTGCAGAGTATTTCAGGAGAGGAGAGTTATAGAGGAAGGAGCGGATTCCTCCAGCAGTGCAGAGTATTTCAGGAGAGGAGTTATAGAGGAAGGAGAGGAGTCCTCCAGCAGTGCAGAGTATTTCAGGAGAGGAGAGTTATAGAGGAAGGAGCGGAGTCCTCCAGCAGCGCAGAGTATTTCAGGAGAGGAGTTATAGAGGAAGGAGCGCAGTCCTCCAGCAGTGCAGAGTATTTCAGGAGAGGAGTTATAGAGGAAGGAGCGGAGTCCTCCAGCAGCGCAGAGTATTTCAGGAGAGGAGAGTTATAGAGGAAGGAGCGGAGTCCTCCAGCAGTGCAGAGTATTTCAGGAGACGAGTTATAGAGGAAGGAGCGCAGTCCTCCAGCAGTGCAGAGTATTTCAGGAGAGGAGTTATAGAGGAAGGAGCGGAGTCCTCCAGCAGCGCAGAGTATTTCAGGAGAGGAGTTATAGAGGAAGGAGCGGAGTCCTCCGGCAGCGCAGAGTATTTCAGGAGAGGAGTTATAGAGGAAGGAGAGGAGTCCTCCAGCAGTGCAGAGTATTTCAGGAGAGGAGAGTTATAGAGGAAGGGGCGGAGTCCTCCGGCAGCGCAGAGTATTTCAGGAGAGGAGAGTTATAGAGGAAGGAGCGGAGTCCTCCAGCAGCGCAGAGTATTTCGGGAGAGGAGTTATAGAGGAAGGAGAGGAGTCCTCCAGCAGCGCAGAGTATTTCAGGAGAGGAGTTATAGAGGAAGGAGCGGAGTCCTCCAACAGTGCAGAGTATTTCAGGAGAGGAGAGTTATAGAGGAAGGAGCGGAGTCCTCCGGCAGCGCAGAGTATTTCAGGAGAGGAGTTATAGAGGAAGGAGCGGAGTCCTCCGGCAGTGCAGAGTATTTCAGGAGAGGAGAGTTATAGAGGAAGGAGCGGAGTCCTCCAGCAGTGCAGAGTATTTCAGGAGAGGAGAGTTATAGAGGAAGGAGCGGAGTCCTCCAGCAGTGCAGAGTATTTCAGGAGAGGAGAGTTATAGAGGAAGGAGCGGAGTCCTCCAGCAGCGCAGAGTATTTCGGGAGAGGAGAGTTATAGAGGAAGGAGCGGAGTCCTCCAGCAGTGCAGAGTATTTCAGGAGAGGAGTTATAGAGGAAGGAGCGGAGTCCTCCAGCAGCGCAGAGTATTTCAGGAGAGGAGAGTTATAGAGGAAGGAGCGCAGTCCTCCAGCAGCGCAGAGTATTTCAGGAGAGGAGTTATAGAGGAAGGAGCGGAGTCCTCCAGCAGTGCAGAGTATTTCAGGAGAGGAGAGTTATAGAGGAAGGAACGGAGTCCTCCAGCACCGCAGAGTATTTCAGGAGAGGAGAGTTATAGAGGAAGGAGCGGAGTCCTCCAGCAGTGCAGAGTATTTCAGGAGAGGAGTTATAGAGGAAGGAGCGGAGTCCTCCAGCACCGCAGAGTATTTCAGGAGAGGAGAGTTATAGAGGAAGGAGCGGAGTCCTCCAGCAGTGCAGAGTATTTCAGGAGAGGAGAGTTATAGAGGAAGGAGCGGAGTCCTCCAGCACCGCAGAGTATTTCAGGAGAGGAGAGTTATAGAGGAAGGAGCGGAGTCCTCCAGCAGCGCAGAGTATTTCAGGAGAGGAGAGTTATAGAGGAAGGAGCGGAGTCCTCCAGCAGTGCAGAGTATTTCAGGAGAGGAGTTATAGAGGAAGGAGCGGAGTCCTCCGGCAGCGCAGAGTATTTCAGGAGAGGAGTTATAGAGGAAGGAGAGGAGTCCTCCAGCAGTGCAGAGTATTTCAGGAGAGGAGAGTTATAGAGGAAGGGGCGGAGTCCTCCGGCAGCGCAGAGTATTTCAGGAGAGGAGAGTTATAGAGGAAGGAGCGGAGTCCTCCAGCAGCGCAGAGTATTTCGGGAGAGGAGTTATAGAGGAAGGAGAGGAGTCCTCCAGCAGCGCAGAGTATTTCAGGAGAGGAGTTATAGAGGAAGGAGCGGAGTCCTCCAACAGTGCAGAGTATTTCAGGAGAGGAGAGTTATAGAGGAAGGAGCGGAGTCCTCCGGCAGCGCAGAGTATTTCAGGAGAGGAGTTATAGAGGAAGGAGCGGAGTCCTCCGGCAGTGCAGAGTATTTCAGGAGAGGAGAGTTATAGAGGAAGGAGCGGAGTCCTCCAGCAGTGCAGAGTATTTCAGGAGAGGAGAGTTATAGAGGAAGGAGCGGAGTCCTCCAGCAGTGCAGAGTATTTCAGGAGAGGAGAGTTATAGAGGAAGGAGCGGAGTCCTCCAGCAGCGCAGAGTATTTCGGGAGAGGAGAGTTATAGAGGAAGGAGCGGAGTCCTCCAGCAGTGCAGAGTATTTCAGGAGAGGAGTTATAGAGGAAGGAGCGGAGTCCTCCAGCAGCGCAGAGTATTTCAGGAGAGGAGAGTTATAGAGGAAGGAGCGCAGTCCTCCAGCAGCGCAGAGTATTTCAGGAGAGGAGTTATAGAGGAAGGAGCGGAGTCCTCCAGCAGTGCAGAGTATTTCAGGAGAGGAGAGTTATAGAGGAAGGAACGGAGTCCTCCAGCACCGCAGAGTATTTCAGGAGAGGAGAGTTATAGAGGAAGGAGCGGAGTCCTCCAGCAGTGCAGAGTATTTCAGGAGAGGAGTTATAGAGGAAGGAGCGGAGTCCTCCAGCAGTGCAGAGTATTTCAGGAGAGAAGTTATAGAGGAAGGAGCGGAGTCCTCCAGCAGCGCAGAGTATTTCAGGAGAGGAGAGTTATAGAGGAAGGAGCGGAGTCCTCCAGCACCGCAGAGTATTTCAGGAGAGGAGAGTTATAGAGGAAGGAGCGGAGTCCTCCAGCAGTGCAGAGTATTTCAGGAGAGGAGAGTTATAGAGGAAGGAGCGGAGTCCTCCAGCAGTGCAGAGTATTTCAGGAGAGGAGAGTTATAGAGGAAGGAGCGGAGTCCTCCAGCAGAGCAGAGTATTTCAGGAGAGGAGTTATAGAGGAAGGAGCGGAGTCCTCCAGCAGCGCAGAGTATTTCAGGAGAGGAGAGTTATAGAGGAAGGAGCGGAGTCCTCCAGCAGCGCAGAGTATTTCAGGAGAGGAGAGTTATAGAGGAAGGAGCGGAGTCCTCCAGCAGCGCAGAGTATTTCAGGAGAGGAGAGTTATAGAGGAAGGAGCGGAGTCCTCCAGCAGTGCAGAGTATTTCAAGAAAGGAGAGTTATAGAGGAAGGAGCGGAGTCCTCCAGCAGTGCATAGTATTTCAGGAGAGGAGTTATAGAGGAAGGAGCGGAGTCCTCCAGCAGAGCAGAGTATTTCAGGAGAGGAGAGTTATAGAGGAAGGAGCGGAGTCCTCCAGCAGTGCAGAGTATTTCAGGAGAGGAGTTATAGAGGAAGGAGCGGAGTCCTCCAGCAGAGCAGAGTATTTCAGGAGAGGAGTTATAGAGGAAGGAGCGGAGTCCTCCAGCAGCGCAGAGTATTTCAGGAGAGGAGAGTTATAGAGGAAGGAGCGGAGTCCTCCAGCAGAGCAGAGTATTTCAGGAGAGGAGAGTTATAGAGGAAGGAGCGGAGTCCTCCAGCAGCGCAGAGTATTTCAGGAGAGGAGTTATAGAGGAAGGAGCGCAGTCCTCCAGCAGTGCAGAGTATTTCAGGAGAGGAGTTATAGAGGAAGGAGCGGAGTCCTCCAGCAGCGCAGAGTATTTCAGGAGAGGAGAGTTATAGAGGAAGGGGCGGAGTCCTCCGGCAGTGCAGAGTATTTCAGGAGAGGAGAGTTATAGAGGAAGGAGCGGAGTCCTCCAGCAGCGCAGAGTATTTCGGGAGAGGAGTTATAGAGGAAGGAGAGGAGTCCTCCAGCAGCGCAGAGTATTTCAGGAGAGGAGTTATAGAGGAAGGAGCGGAGTCCTCCAACAGTGCAGAGTATTTCAGGAGAGGAGTTATAGAGGAAGGAGCGGAGTCCTCCGGCAGCGCAGAGTATTTTAGGAGAGGAGTTATAGAGGAAGGAGCGGAGTCCTCCGGCAGTGCAGAGTATTTCAGGAGAGGAGAGTTATAGAGGAAGGAGCGGAGTCCTCCAGCAGTGCAGAGTATTTCAGGAGAGGAGTTATAGAGGAAGGAGCGGAGTCCTCCAGCAGCGCAGAGTATTTCAGGAGAGGAGAGTTATAGAGGAAGGAGCGGAGTCCTCCAGCAGTGCAGAGTATTTCAGGAGAGGAGTTATAGAGGAAGGAGAGGAGTCCTCCAGCAGCGCAGAGTATTTCAGGAGAGGAGTTATAGAGGAAGGAGCGCAGTCCTCCAGCAGTGCAGAGTATTTCAGGAGAGGAGTTATAGAGGAAGGAGCGGAGTCCTCCAGCAGCGCAGAGTATTTCAGGAGAGGAGAGTTATAGAGGAAGGAGCGGAGTCCTCCAGCAGTGCAGAGTATTTCAGGAGACGAGTTATAGAGGAAGGAGCGCAGTCCTCCAGCAGTGCAGAGTATTTCAGGAGAGGAGTTATAGAGGAAGGAGCGGAGTCCTCCAGCAGCGCAGAGTATTTCAGGAGAGGAGTTATAGAGGAAGGAGCGGAGTCCTCCAGCAGCGCAGAGTATTTCAGGAGAGGAGTTATAGAGGAAGGAGAGGAGTCCTCCAGCAGCGCAGAGTATTTCAGGAGAGGAGAGTTATAGAGGAAGGGGCGGAGTCCTCCGGCAGCGCAGAGTATTTCAGGAGAGGAGAGTTATAGAGGAAGGAGCGGAGTCCTCCAGCAGCGCAGAGTATTTCGGGAGAGGAGTTATAGAGGAAGGAGAGGAGTCCTCCAGCAGCGCAGAGTATTTCAGGAGAGGAGTTATAGAGGAAGGAGCGGAGTCCTCCAACAGTGCAGAGTATTTCAGGAGAGGAGAGTTATAGAGGAAGGAGCGGAGTCCTCCGGCAGCGCAGAGTATTTCAGGAGAGGAGTTATAGAGGAAGGAGCGGAGTCCTTCGGCAGCGCAGAGTATTTCAGGAGAGGAGAGTTATAGAGGAAGGAGCGGAGTCCTCCAGCAGTGCAGAGTATTTCAGGAGAGGAGAGTTATAGAGGAAGGAGCGGAGTCCTCCAGCAGTGCAGAGTATTTCAGGAGAGGAGAGTTATAGAGGAAGGAGCGGAGTCCTCCAGCAGCGCAGAGTATTTCGGGAGAGGAGAGTTATAGAGGAAGGAGCGGAGTCCTCCAGCAGCGCAGAGTATTTCGGGAGAGGAGAGTTATAGAGGAAGGAGCGGAGTCCTCCAGCAGTGCAGAGTATTTCAGGAGAGGAGTTATAGAGGAAGGAGCGGAGTCCTCCAGCAGAGCAGAGTATTTCAGGAGAGGAGAGTTATAGAGGAAGGAGCGGAGTCCTCCAGCAGTGCAGAGTATTTCAGGAGAGGAGTTATAGAGGAAGGAGCGGAGTCCTCCAGCAGCGCAGAGTATTTCAGGAGAGGAGAGTTATAGAGGAAGGAGCGCAGTCCTCCAGCAGCGCAGAGTATTTCAGGAGAGGAGTTATAGAGGAAGGAGCGGAGTCCTCCAGCAGTGCAGAGTATTTCAGGAGAGGAGAGTTATAGAGGAAGGAACGGAGTCCTCCAGCACCGCAGAGTATTTCAGGAGAGGAGAGTTATAGAGGAAGGAGCGGAGTCCTCCAGCAGTGCAGAGTATTTCAGGAGAGGAGTTATAGAGGAAGGAGCGGAGTCCTCCAGCACCGCAGAGTATTTCAGGAGAGGAGAGTTATAGAGGAAGGAGCGGAGTCCTCCAGCAGTGCAGAGTATTTCAGGAGAGGAGAGTTATAGAGGAAGGAGCGGAGTCCTCCAGCAGAGCAGAGTATTTCAGGAGAGGAGTTATAGAGGAAGGAGCGGAGTCCTCCAGCAGCGCAGAGTATTTCAGGAGAGGAGAGTTATAGAGGAAGGAGCGGAGTCCTCCAGCAGCGCAGAGTATTTCAGGAGAGGAGAGTTATAGAGGAAGGAGCGGAGTCCTCCAGCAGCGCAGAGTATTTCAGGAGAGGAGAGTTATAGAGGAAGGAGCGGAGTCCTCCAGCAGCGCAGAGTATTTCAGGTGAGGAGAGTTATAGAGGAAGGAGCGCAGTCCTCCAGCAGTGCAGAGTATTTCAGGAGAGGAGTTATAGAGGAAGGAGAGGAGTCCTCCAGCAGAGCAGAGTATTTCAAGAAAGGAGAGTTATAGAGGAAGGAGCGGAGTCCTCCAGCAGTGCAGAGTATTTCAGGAGAGGAGTTATAGAGGAAGGAGCGGAGTCCTCCAGCAGAGCAGAGTATTTCAGGAGAGGAGTTATAGAGGAAGGAGCGGAGTCCTCCAGCAGAGCAGAGTATTTCAGGAGAGGAGTTATAGAGGAAGGAGCGGAGTCCTCCAGCAGCGCAGAGTATTTCAGGAGAGGAGAGTTATAGAGGAAGGAGCGGAGTCCTCCAGCAGCGCAGAGTATTTCAGGAGAGGAGTTATAGAGGAAGGAGCGCAGTCCTCCAGCAGTGCAGAGTATTTCAGGAGAGGAGTTATAGAGGAAGGAGCGGAGTCCTCCAGCAGCGCAGAGTATTTCAGGAGAGGAGTTATAGAGGAAGGAGCGGAGTCCTCCGGCAGCGCAGAGTATTTCAGGAGAGGAGTTATAGAGGAAGGAGAGGAGTCCTCCAGCAGTGCAGAGTATTTCAGGAGAGGAGTTATAGAGGAAGGAGCGGAGTCCTCCAGCAGCGCAGAGTATTTCAGGAGAGGAGAGTTATAGAGGAAGGGGCGGAGTCCTCCGGCAGTGCAGAGTATTTCAGGAGAGGAGAGTTATAGAGGAAGGAGCGGAGTCCTCCAGCAGCGCAGAGTATTTCGGGAGAGGAGTTATAGAGGAAGGAGAGGAGTCCTCCAGCAGCGCAGAGTATTTCAGGAGAGGAGTTATAGAGGAAGGAGCGGAGTCCTCCAACAGTGCAGAGTATTTCAGGAGAGGAGAGTTATAGAGGAAGGAGCGGAGTCCTCCGGCAGCGCAGAGTATTTTAGGAGAGGAGTTATAGAGGAAGGAGCGGAGTCCTCCGGCAGTGCAGAGTATTTCAGGAGAGGAGAGTTATAGAGGAAGGAGCGGAGTCCTCCAGCAGTGCAGAGTATTTCAGGAGAGGAGAGTTATAGAGGAAGGAGCGGAGTCCTCCAGCAGCGCAGAGTATTTCGGGAGAGGAGAGTTATAGAGGAAGGAGCGGAGTCCTCCAGCAGAGCAGAGTATTTCAGGAGAGGAGTTATAGAGGAAGGAGCGGAGTCCTCCAGCAGTGCAGAGTATTTCAGGAGAGGAGTTATAGAGGAAGGAGCGGAGTCCTCCAGCAGCGCAGAGTATTTCGGGAGAGGAGAGTTATAGAGGAAGGAGCGGAGTCCTCCAGCAGTGCAGAGTATTTCAGGAGAGGAGAGTTATAGAGGAAGGAGCGGAGTCCTCCAGCACCGCAGAGTATTTCAGGAGAGGAGAGTTATAGAGGAAAGAGCGCAGTCCTCCAGCAGCGCAGAGTATTTCAGGAGAGGAGAGTTATAGAGGAAGGAGCGCAGTCCTCCAGCAGCGCAGAGTATTTCGGGAGAGGAGAGTTATAGAGGAAGGAGCGGAGTCCTCCAGCAGTGCAGAGTATTTCAGGAGAGGAGTTATAGAGGAAGGAGCGGAGTCCTCCAGCAGTGCAGAGTATTTCAGGAGAGGAGTTATAGAGGAAGGAGCGGAGTCCTCCAGCAGCGCAGAGTATTTCGGGAGAGGAGAGTTATAGAGGAAGGAGCGGAGTCCTCCAGCAGTGCAGAG
This sequence comes from Staurois parvus, assembly GCF_062004578.1. Lineage (NCBI taxonomy): Eukaryota > Metazoa > Chordata > Amphibia > Anura > Ranidae > Staurois > Staurois parvus. The sequence goes on from NW_028318391.1 coordinate 1,735,744, forward strand.
TATTTCAGGAGAGGAGAGTTATAGAGGAAGGAGCGGAGTCCTCCAGCACCGCAGAGTATTTCAGGAGAGGAGAGTTATAGAGGAAGGAGCGGAGTCCTCCAGCAGTGCAGAGTATTTCAGGAGAGGAGAGTTATAGAGGAAGGAGCGGAGTCCTCCAGCACCGCAGAGTATTTCAGGAGAGGAGAGTTATAGAGGAAGGAGCGCAGTCCTCCAGCAGCGCAGAGTATTTCAGGAGAGGAGAGTTATAGAGGAAGGAGCGCAGTCCTCCAGCAGCGCAGAGTATTTCGGGAGAGGAGAGTTATAGAGGAAGGAGCGGAGTCCTCCAGCAGTGCAGAGTATTTCAGGAGAGGAGTTATAGAGGAAGGAGCGGAGTCCTCCAGCAGTGCAGAGTATTTCAGGAGAGGAGTTATAGAGGAAGGAGCGGAGTCCTCCAGCAGCGCAGAGTATTTCGGGAGAGGAGAGTTATAGAGGAAGGAGCGGAGTCCTCCAGCAGTGCAGAGTATTTCAGGAGAGGAGAGTTATAGAGGAAGGAGCGGAGTCCTCCAGCACCGCAGAGTATTTCAGGAGAGGAGAGTTATAGAGGAAGGAGCGCAGTCCTCCAGCAGCGCAGAGTATTTCAGGAGAGGAGAGTTATAGAGGAAGGAGCGGAGTCCTCCAGCAGCGCAGAGTATTTCAGGAGAGGAGAGTTATAGAGGAAGGAGCGGAGTCTTCCAGCAGTGCAGAGTATTTCAGGAGAGGAGTTATAGAGGAAGGAGCGGAGTCCTCCAGCAGAGCAGAGTATTTCAAGAAAGGAGAGTTATAGAGGAAGGAGCGGAGTCCTCCAGCAGAGCAGAGTATTTAAGGAGAGGAGAGTTATAGAGGAAGGAGCGGAGTCCTCCAGCAGTGCAGAGTATTTCAGGAGAGGAGAGTTATAGAGGAAGGAGCGGAGTCCTCCAGCAGCGCAGAGTATTTCAGGAGAGGAGAGTTATAGAGGAAGGAGCGGGGTCCTCCAGCAGCGCAGAGTATTTCAGGAGAGGAGTTATAGAGGAAGGAGCGGAGTCCTCCAGCACCGCAGAGTATTTCAGGAGAGGAGAGTTATAGAGGAAGGAGCGGAGTCCTCCAGCAGTGCAGAGTATTTCAGGAGAGGAGAGTTATAGAGGAAGGAGCGGAGTCCTCCAGCAGAGCAGAGTATTTCAGGAGAGGAGTTATAGAGGAAGGAGCGGAGTCCTCCAGCAGCGCAGAGTATTTCAGGAGAGGAGAGTTATAGAGGAAGGAGCGGAGTCCTCCAGCAGCGCAGAGTATTTCAGGAGAGGAGAGTTATAGAGGAAGGAGCGGAGTCCTCCAGCAGCGCAGAGTATTTCAGGAGAGGAGAGTTATAGAGGAAGGAGCGGAGTCCTCCAGCAGCGCAGAGTATTTCAGGTGAGGAGAGTTATAGAGGAAGGAGCGCAGTCCTCCAGCAGTGCAGAGTATTTCAGGAGAGGAGTTATAGAGGAAGGAGAGGAGTCCTCCAGCAGAGCAGAGTATTTCAAGAAAGGAGAGTTATAGAGGAAGGAGCGGAGTCCTCCAGCAGTGCAGAGTATTTCAGGAGAGGAGTTATAGAGGAAGGAGCGGAGTCCTCCAGCAGAGCAGAGTATTTCAGGAGAGGAGTTATAGAGGAAGGAGCGGAGTCCTCCAGCAGAGCAGAGTATTTCAGGAGAGGAGTTATAGAGGAAGGAGCGGAGTCCTCCAGCAGCGCAGAGTATTTCAGGAGAGGAGAGTTATAGAGGAAGGAGCGGAGTCCTCCAGCAGCGCAGAGTATTTCAGGAGAGGAGTTATAGAGGAAGGAGCGCAGTCCTCCAGCAGTGCAGAGTATTTCAGGAGAGGAGTTATAGAGGAAGGAGCGGAGTCCTCCAGCAGCGCAGAGTATTTCAGGAGAGGAGTTATAGAGGAAGGAGCGGAGTCCTCCGGCAGCGCAGAGTATTTCAGGAGAGGAGTTATAGAGGAAGGAGAGGAGTCCTCCAGCAGTGCAGAGTATTTCAGGAGAGGAGTTATAGAGGAAGGAGCGGAGTCCTCCAGCAGCGCAGAGTATTTCAGGAGAGGAGAGTTATAGAGGAAGGGGCGGAGTCCTCCGGCAGTGCAGAGTATTTCAGGAGAGGAGAGTTATAGAGGAAGGAGCGGAGTCCTCCAGCAGCGCAGAGTATTTCGGGAGAGGAGTTATAGAGGAAGGAGAGGAGTCCTCCAGCAGCGCAGAGTATTTCAGGAGAGGAGTTATAGAGGAAGGAGCGGAGTCCTCCAACAGTGCAGAGTATTTCAGGAGAGGAGAGTTATAGAGGAAGGAGCGGAGTCCTCCGGCAGCGCAGAGTATTTTAGGAGAGGAGTTATAGAGGAAGGAGCGGAGTCCTCCGGCAGTGCAGAGTATTTCAGGAGAGGAGAGTTATAGAGGAAGGAGCGGAGTCCTCCAGCAGTGCAGAGTATTTCAGGAGAGGAGAGTTATAGAGGAAGGAGCGGAGTCCTCCAGCAGCGCAGAGTATTTCGGGAGAGGAGAGTTATAGAGGAAGGAGCGGAGTCCTCCAGCAGAGCAGAGTATTTCAGGAGAGGAGTTATAGAGGAAGGAGCGGAGTCCTCCAGCAGTGCAGAGTATTTCAGGAGAGGAGTTATAGAGGAAGGAGCGGAGTCCTCCAGCAGCGCAGAGTATTTCGGGAGAGGAGAGTTATAGAGGAAGGAGCGGAGTCCTCCAGCAGTGCAGAGTATTTCAGGAGAGGAGAGTTATAGAGGAAGGAGCGGAGTCCTCCAGCACCGCAGAGTATTTCAGGAGAGGAGAGTTATAGAGGAAAGAGCGCAGTCCTCCAGCAGCGCAGAGTATTTCAGGAGAGGAGAGTTATAGAGGAAGGAGCGCAGTCCTCCAGCAGCGCAGAGTATTTCGGGAGAGGAGAGTTATAGAGGAAGGAGCGGAGTCCTCCAGCAGTGCAGAGTATTTCAGGAGAGGAGTTATAGAGGAAGGAGCGGAGTCCTCCAGCAGTGCAGAGTATTTCAGGAGAGGAGTTATAGAGGAAGGAGCGGAGTCCTCCAGCAGCGCAGAGTATTTCGGGAGAGGAGAGTTATAGAGGAAGGAGCGGAGTCCTCCAGCAGTGCAGAGTATTTCAGGAGAGGAGAGTTATAGAGGAAGGAGCGGAGTCCTCCAGCACCGCAGAGTATTTCAGGAGAGGAGAGTTATAGAGGAAGGAGCGGAGTCCTCCAGCAGTGCAGAGTATTTCAGGAGAGGAGAGTTATAGAGGAAGGAGCGGAGTCCTCCAGCACCGCAGAGTATTTCAGGAGAGGAGAGTTATAGAGGAAGGAGCGCAGTCCTCCAGCAGCGCAGAGTATTTCAGGAGAGGAGAGTTATAGAGGAAGGAGCGCAGTCCTCCAGCAGCGCAGAGTATTTCGGGAGAGGAGAGTTATAGAGGAAGGAGCGGAGTCCTCCAGCAGTGCAGAGTATTTCAGGAGAGGAGTTATAGAGGAAGGAGCGGAGTCCTCCAGCAGTGCAGAGTATTTCAGGAGAGGAGTTATAGAGGAAGGAGCGGAGTCCTCCAGCAGCGCAGAGTATTTCGGGAGAGGAGAGTTATAGAGGAAGGAGCGGAGTCCTCCAGCAGTGCAGAGTATTTCAGGAGAGGAGAGTTATAGAGGAAGGAGCGGAGTCCTCCAGCACCGCAGAGTATTTCAGGAGAGGAGAGTTATAGAGGAAGGAGCGCAGTCCTCCAGCAGCGCAGAGTATTTCAGGAGAGGAGAGTTATAGAGGAAGGAGCGGAGTCCTCCAGCAGCGCAGAGTATTTCAGGAGAGGAGAGTTATAGAGGAAGGAGCGGAGTCTTCCAGCAGTGCAGAGTATTTCAGGAGAGGAGTTATAGAGGAAGGAGCGGAGTCCTCCAGCAGAGCAGAGTATTTCAAGAAAGGAGAGGTATAGAGGAAGGAGCGGAGTCCTCCAGCAGAGCAGAGTATTTAAGGAGAGGAGAGTTATAGAGGAAGGAGCGGAGTCCTCCAGCAGTGCAGAGTATTTCAGGAGAGGAGAGTTATAGAGGAAGGAGCGGAGTCCTCCAGCAGCGCAGAGTATTTCAGGAGAGGAGAGTTATAGAGGAAGGAGCGGGGTCCTCCAGCAGCGCAGAGTATTTCAGGAGAGGAGAGTTGCAGAGGAAGAAGCAGAGTCCTCCAGCAGAGCTCTCTTGGTTGCAGTGCAGCTTAGTAAGGACCTATCATGAATCAGTAGGATTGTCCATGTTCTGGACTCCTGGCGGCCTTCCCTGACCTCGCGATTCGGATGGAATTGCCAGCCTCCTGTCAGAGAGTGGGAATGTGTGGATGACGGACTGTCCAGCGGCTGTTGTCTGGCTTCCAGTATTGGATTCAGCGGTCAGGAGAACACAATGTCCTCTGCGGTGAGGTTGTATAATGAGGGAACAGATGTTTCATTCTCTGGGAAGTGTCTCTTGATACATTGTACGGGATAGAACCGATCACCATGAGAACTCATCGCCGATGCGACATTACATGCGTTGCATTCCCTCGCTGTACGACGCATTTTTGTATAATATTTTCCCCGCGCGACCGGAACGTTCCGAGTCATCGAAGGATCCTTCCAGGTACGATCGATTTATAAGAACTCTTCTCAATGTTGCTGCAATTCCGCGGAATGATGATCGGAGTTTGGCACCGCGCTATTGGCAGAGCCGCGCAGTTACATCGCCATTATGAATTTCTCACAGAAATCCAGTTTTTTAATCAGACGCGCCATCTGCTCCCGGGTCCTCCATAATGGAGGCATTGTCAGCGCTTCCTACATCTCATCATCACCCGGACTGAATGGCCGAGAGGTCCGGGGAGGAGAAGACTGCGACGCCATGACCACAAATCTCACTATAGGGTGTCACCGGCGCAATGTCTTCATTCATGGGAAATGATCAGATTTATCACCTGCCGGGAAATATTATTGTTTTTTTTTAGGCTGGAAATTATTTTAAATGTAATTGATTTTTTACGTGCTGCTGTCATGAATTTTTATTAACCGCTTCAAGTCCGGACACTTTCACCCCCTTCCAGTCCGGACACTTTCCCCCCTTCCAGTCCGGACACTTTCCCCGCTTCCAGTCCGGACACTTTCCCCCCTTCCAGTCCGGACACTTTCCCCCCTTCCAGTCCGGACACTTTCCCCCCTTCCAGTCCGGACACTTTCCCCCCTTCCGGTCCGGACACTTTCACCTCCTTCCGGTCCAGACACTTTCCCCCCCTTCCGGTCCGGACACTTTCCCCCCTTCCAGTCCGGACACTTTCACCCCCTTCCAGTCCGGACACTTTCACCCCCTTCCAGTCCGGACGCTTTCACCCCCTTCCAGTCTGGACACTTTCCCCCCCTTCCAGTCCGGACACTTTCCCCCCCTTCCAGTCCGGACACTTTCACCCCCTTCCAGTCCGGACACTTTCCCCCCCTTCCAGTCCGGACACTTTCCCCCCTTCCAGTACGGACACTTTCCCCCCCTTCCAGTTCGGACACTTTCACCCCCTTCCAGTCCGGACGCTTTCACCCCCTTCCAGTCCAGACGCTTTCACCCCCTTCCAGTCCAGACGCTTTCACCCCCTTCCAGTCCGGACACTTTCACCCCCTTCCAGTCCGGACACTTTCACCCCCTTCCAGTCCGGACACTTTCACCCCCTTCCAGTCCGGACACTTTCACCCCCTTCCAGTCCGGACACTTTCCCCCCCTTCCAGTCCGGACACTTTCCCCCCTTCCAGTACGGACACTTTCCCCCCCTTCCAGTTCGGACACTTTCCCCCCCTTCCAGTCCGGACACTTCCACCCCCTTCCAGTCTGGACACTTTCACCCCCTTCCAGTCCGGACACTTTCCCCCCCTTCCAGTCCGGACACTTCCACCCCCTTCCAGTCTGGACACTTTCACCCCCTTCCAGTCCGGACACTTTCCCCCCCTTCCAGTCTGGACACTTTCACCCCCTTCCAGTCCGGACACTTTCCCCCCCTTCCAGTCCGGACACTTTCCCTCCCTTCCAGTCCGGACACTTTCACCCCCTTCCAGTCTGGACACTTTCACCCCCTTCCAGTCCGGACACTTTCACCCCCTTCCTGTCCAGGCCAATTTTCAGCTTTCAGCGCTAATTTGAATGACAATTGCGCGGTCATGCAACACTGTACCCATTTGAATTTTTTAGCATTTTTTTGAGACAGATAAAGCTTTATTTCAGTGGTATTTATTCACCGCTGGGATTTTTTTTTTTGTTTGCTATATAAATGAAAAAGTCCAAACATTTGGGAAAAGTGTTTTTCTTATACAATTTTGCAAATAAATAATCTTTCTTCATAAATCTCAGACAAAATTTATTCAGTTATGTTTTTAGTAAAAAAAAATAACCCAAATTAGTTTATAACCAAAAATTATAATTTTAAAAAAAAAAAAATTTTTTAAATTATTATTATTTTATTTTATTTTTTTTTACAGACTGTCACCCTAGCAGTAGTGTCACCATAGTGACACTGTACTACTTGTGGGGGGTGATGAAGGTTTTTTTTTTTCTTTATTTACACTGATTGCTTTTCCACCCATAAAGGCTGTAAAAGCAATCATTTCTCCTTCTCTCTGGCTGCATTCTTGCAGCCATTGAGAAATACTGTGAGAGCTGTGATTGGTTACAGCTTGTCACATGTTACAAGGCTGTTTTGAATAGCCCTGTACCATGTGATCTCTGTGATCATTCACAGATTTCACACGTAGTGAGCAATGATGTCAGAAGTGACATCTTGTTTACTACTCTTCATGTGATCACTGATTGGCCAATCAGTGGTCACATGATCGGGACCTCACACAGAGGTCCCGTACGACGATCGGTGTTCCCAGGGAGTGTGTACAATCCAAAATGGCGGGTGCCGTTTATGAACGACAACCCGCCCCTGAACTGCCACCATCCGGCCGTTTATATACATGGGCCGGATGGGAAGTGGTTAAAGCTAAATACACAAATATATAGGTAGGAGTTGTTTCTACCTGCCAAAGAAATGGTATCTCTGTCCATCCAGTCCTGAGATACACACAGCTCTGTCACATAGCAGGGCGGGAGACCTGATTTTCCTTGCTGCATTTTATACCCAGTGAAAAGACTGGCCTCAGGTAATATACGACGATGAAACAAACTTGACTAACTAGAACTTGCACCGCCCTGGGAGCGCAAAATGGACTGAAATTGGCAATATGAAGATTTTTTTTGTCATTTTCCCATCCAGTTGAAATACACTGAAGACAATAGTGAATGCTTCTAATGCTGCAATTGGCTCTAGATGACTCCTGCATTTTAACTTGGCGTGTTCTGAATGCTGTTGTTTAATCTTTTATTTTTTTTTTACTTATTTTTGTTTATTTTGTTGTTTTTTGACATGTTTTTCACAATAGGAAAATACACGGTAAAAACAGTCATTAAAAAAAAAATGACAATACACAAGAATAATAACTTGTTTTTGTTTCCCTTAATATTTATGCTGGAATTGGCTCTATGCTTTTTTTTATTTGGAGTGTTCTGAATGTTGTTTTTTTTTAACCTCTTTTTGTTTATTTTGTTCTTTTTTGACATGTTTTTCACAAAAGGAAAATACACAGTAAAAATGTTAAGAAAAAAAAAAAGACAATACACAAGAATAATAACTTGTTTTTGTTTTCCTTAATATTTATGTATTTTATGGTTATTTACTTATTTTTTTAATATAGAGTTGGTGATGCTCGGAATAAACTTCCAGCAGGGGTAGTGAGCCAATCAACAGTAAATAGCTTCAAACATGCTTGGGACAAGCATAGATCTCCCCCCCCCCCAAAAAAAAAAACCATACGTACAGAGTGCAGAGTTCAGTGGTGTGCTACATGGCAGAGTTCAGGGGTGCGCTATGTACTGATTGCAGTTTCAGGGGTGCTCTATGCAAAAGTGCAGATTTCAGGGGTACGCTGCGTACAGATTACAGAGTTCAGTGGTGCGCTATGTACAGAGTGCAGAGTTCAAGGGTGCTCTATGCACAGAGTGCAGAGTTCAGGGGTACGCTGCGTACAGATTTCAGAGTTCAGTGGTGTGTTATGTACAGAGTGCAGTTTCAGGGGAGCTGTATGTACAGAGTGCAGAGTTCAGGGTTTAAGCTACGTACATATTGCAGAATTCAGTGGTGTGATACATAGCAGAGTTCAGGGGTGCACTATGTACAGAGTGCAGAGTTGGTGTTGCGCTACGTACAGATTGCAGTTTCAGGGGTGCTCTATGTGCAGAGTTCAGGGGTGCTCTATGCAAAAGTGCAGAGTTCAGGGGTGCACTACGTACAGAGTGCAGAGATCAGGGTTGCGCTACGTACAGAGTGCAGAGTTCAGGATTGCTCTACATACACATTGCAGTTTCAGGGGTGCTCTATGCAAAAGTGCAGAGTTCAGGGGTACGCTGTGTAGAGATTGCAGTTTCAGGGGTGCTCTATACGCAGAGTGCAGAGTTTAGGGTTGAGCTACGTACAGAGTGCAGAGTTCAGGGGTGTGCTACGTACAGATTGCAGTTTCAGGGGTGCTCTATGCGCAGAATTTAGGGTTGAGCTACGTACAGAGTGCAGAGTTCAGGGGTGCGCTACGTACAGATTGCAGTTTCAGGGGTGCTCTATGCACAGAGTGCAGAGTTCAGGGGTGCTCTATGCAAAAGTGCAGAGTTCAGGGGTACGCTACATACAGATTACAGTTTCAGGGGTGCTCTATGCGCAGAGTGCAGAGTTCAGGGTTGCGCTACGTACAGAGTTCAGGGGTGAGCTATATACAGATTGCAGTTTCAGGGGTGCTCTATGCACAGAGTGCAGAGTTCAGGGGTGCTCTATGCAAAAGTGCAGAGTTCAGGGGTATGCTACATACAGATTACAGTTTCAGGGGTGCTCTACGTACAGAGTGCAGAGTTCAGGGTTGCGCTACGTACAGAGTTCAGGGGTGAGCTATATACAGATTGCAGTCTCAGGGGTGCTCTATGGGCAGAGTTCATGGGTGCGCTACTTACAGAGTGCAGAGTTCAGGGGTGCACTGTATACAGAATGCAGGATTTAGGGGTGTGTCATGCACAGTGTGCAGAGTTCCACCACCTCCAGCGAAAAAAAAAAAAACCCCTGGGTGCGAGGACCATGTGAAATGGCCTTGCGCACCACATTCAACCCGCGGGCCTTTTTTTTGACACGTGCGCCCCAGGCCGATCAATGAGCCAGAATGAGCGGTCTGTTATTGCGCGCCTGGCATTGTGTCCCCCCCCCCCCCATAAAACTTCACATATTGCGCACACACAGAAAACTACGAAGAAGCGTATTGACAAGACGATGAAAGAAGTCGGGACGCAGACACGTCAGTGATGGATTAGAGGTCGCTCCGCACCTCGCAGATCCCATCGATTAATATTTACATAATAATGAGCCATCCGTCGACTGTAATTCTCGTCAGTAACGGATGAACTTGCAAAGTTTACGCTGCTTAATCAAAAGTCGCGGCGCGCAGAAAAAAAAAAAAAAACCTTCTAACGGGCGCCGTGCCTTTAAATCGTTAACGCGTCGGGTCACCTTTATAAAACGCCGACCTGTTTGGGGGGATCCTTAGGGGGCAGCCACCTCCGATCCATTGTTTGGAAAGGAAGACGACTTAGTTGTGAGGTTCTCCCGACACTTCTTAATAAAGGCGTTCGCCGGAACATCAGCGTTTAATCGAAGGATGATGGATTGCTCCGTGCGGTCATTAGCGCGCTGATGCTGCTTAATTAGCTCGGAATAATAGATTAATAAGCTGGCTCAGCCGGTGGGTAGAGGAACAGAAGCTCTTCTATTTCCTCGCCATGTTGAAGTCGATGTCACGCGGCGTCTTGTGGGGTCGTGTGCGTTCCTACAAGGACGATTTTCTTGCGGCGCAAATCACACATTGTCCGCTCGTTAGCGGGAAAGCTATTAACAGGGCCGTTTATGACCTTCGCGTGCTGCTTATTGACATGTATGTAAACCCAACATGTGTTTTTCCATATGTCTGCCGCCACGTCTTGCCTACTGGGGCAATTTTTTTTTTCGTTTTATGGACACGTTAACATTTTCATTAAAAAACGACTTAGGGTGGGAAAACACGATTAGAAAATCGACCGATCGGTCATCCGATGGCCAAGAGGCGGTCGTTCGTTAGTCCAAATCGCGGCCCACATTAGCCAATCTAAAAAAAAATCGTTCGTCGGGCAAAACGTAGTGTTGACGTATTCCGTACAAATGGAAGAGATGCAGTGCGCATGAGCTTGTAGCCACTCCCTTCCGGCAAGAACGAGCGTTCCACGCCCTTCCGGAAAGAACGAGAGTTCCATGCCCATCCGTCCAGAACGAGCGTTCCGCACCCTTCCCGCCAGAATGAGTGTTCCACATCCTTCCGGGCCAGAACAAGTGTTCCACATCCTTCCGGTCAGAACGAGCGTTCCAAGCACTTCCAGCCAGAACGAGTGTTCCATGCCCTTCCGGTCAGAACGAGCGTTCCGCTCCCTTCCGGCCAGAATGAGTGTTCCATGCCCTTCCGGCCAGAACGAGCGTTCCACGCCCTTCCGGCCAGAACGAGAGTTCAATGCCCTTCCGATCAGAATGAGCCTGGAATAAGCTGGCTCAGCCGGTAGGTAGAGGAACAGAAGCTCTTCTGTTTCCTCGCCATGTTGAAGTCAATGTCATGTGGCGTCTTGTGGGGTCGTTTGCATTCCTACAAGGACGATTTTCTTACGGCGCAAATCACACATTGTCAGCTCGTTAGCGGGAAAGCTATTGACAGGGCCGCTTATGACCTTCGCGTGCTCCTTATAGACATGTATGTAAACCCAACATGTGTTTTTCCATATGTCTGCCACCACGTCTTGCCTACTGGGGCAATTTTTTTTTCGTTTTATGCACATGTTAAAATTTTCATTAAAAAACGACTTAAGGTCTGAAAACACGAATCGGTCGGTCAGCCGACGACCGAGAGGCATTCGTTCGTTCATTGGTCGAAATTGCGGCCCACATTAACCAATCTAAAAAAATAGTTTGTCGGGCAATACGTAGTGTTGACGTATTCCATACAAGTGGAAGAGATGCAGTGCGCGTGAGCTTGTAGCCACACCCTTCCAGCCAGAACGAGCGTTCCATGCCCTTCCAGCCAGAACGAGTGTTCCACGCCCTTCTGCTCAGAACAAGTGTTCCACGCCCTTCTGCTCAGAACGAGTGTTCCACGCCCTTCCGCTCAGAACGAGCGTTCCACACCCTTCCAATCAGAACGAGTGTTCCACGCCCTTCAGCTTAGAACGAGTGTTCCACGCCCTTCCAGTAAGAACGAGCATTCCATGCCCATCCGGTCAGAACAAGCGTTCCACGTCCTTCCGCTCAGAACGAGCATTCCACGCCCTTCCAGTCAGAATAAGCGTTCCACGTCCTTCTGGCCAGAACAAGAGTTCCACGCCCTTCCGGCCAGAACTAGAGTTCCACGCCCTTCCGGTCGGAACAAGCGTTCCACGCCCTTCCGGTCGGAACAAGCGTTCCACGCCCTTCCGGTCGGAACAAGCGTTCCACGCCCTTCCGGTCATAACGAGCGCTCCACGCCCTTCCGGCCAGAACGAGCGTTTCACGCCCTTCCGGCAAGAACAAGCGTTCCACACCCTACCGGCAAGAACGAGCGTTCCACACCCTACCGGCAAGAACGAGCGTTCCACGCCATTCCGGTCAGAACGAGCGCTCCACGCCCTTCCGGCCAGAACGAACGTTCCACGCCCCTCCTGCCAGAACGAGCGTCCAACGCCCCTCCTGCCAGAACGAGCGTTCCACGCCCTTCCGGCCAGAACGAGCGTTCCACGCCCTTCCGGCCAGAGCGAGCGTTCCACGCCCTTCCGGCCAGAACAAGCGTTCCACGCCCTTCCGGCCAGAACGAGCACTCCACGCCCTACCGGCCAGAACGAGCGCTCCACGCCTTTCCGGCCAGAACGAGCGTTCCACGCCCTTCGGTCAGAACGAGCGCTCCACGCCCTTCCGGCCAGAACGAGCGTTCTACGCCCTACCGGCAAGAAGGAGCATTCCACGCCCATCCGGTCATAACAAGCGCTCCACGCCCTACCGGCAAGAACGAGCGTTCCACGCCCATCCGGTCATAACGAGCGTTCCACGCCCTACCGGCAAGAACGAGCGTTCCACGCCCATCCGGTCATAACGAGCGTTCCACGCCCTACCGGCAAGAACGAGCGTTCCACGCCCATCCGGTCATAACGAGCGTTCCACGCCCTACCGGCAAGAACGAGCGTTCCACGCCCATCCGGTCATAACGAGCACTCCACACCCCTCCTGCCAGAACGAGTGTTCCACGCCCTTCCAGCCAGAACGAGCGTTCTCTTTTGGTGGTATTTATTCACCACTGGGATTTTTATATTTTTTTTGCTATATAAATGAAAAAGTGCAAACATTTTTTAAAAAAGTGTTTTTTTTAATAAAAATGTTGCAAATAAATAATCCTTCTTCATAAATCTCGGCCAAAATGTATTCAGTATTTAGTAAAAAAAATAACCCAAATTAGTTTTTAATCAAAAATTATAATTTTTCAAAAATTATTATTTATGTTTTTTTTTTTTAACATACTGTCACCCTAGAAGTACAGTGTTACCATAGTGACACTGTACTACTTGGGGGTGATGAAGATTTTTTTTTTTTAAACTGATTGCTTTTACACCCATAAAGGCTGTAAAATCCATCATTTCTGCATTCCTGCAGCCATTGAGAAATACTGTGAGAGCTGTGATTGGTCACAGCTTGTCACGTGGTACAAGGCTGTTGTAAATGGGCCCTGCACCATGTGATCTCTGTGATCATTCACAGATTTCACATGTAGTAAGCAATGATGTCAGAAGTGACTTCTTGCTCACACCTATTCATGTGACCACTGATTGGCCAATCAGTGATCACATGATCGGGAGTTCACACACACCATATAATGGTATCATCATGCAGTGGGGGTGCAAGTAGCTCGTCTAGCCTAGGGCACAATTTAGTCTAGCACCGGCCCTGGGCAGATGGACCACCTGTAGGAAAAAAATGCAATTGCAAGCATTCATCTAACAGTAGGCTGAGCTAAACAGTGAGGTGAAAGGTAGCAGAGACAGGGAGGGACACCTAGGCAGACTGCTAGCAGTCTCCTCTCCAGGGGCGGACTGACAACTCATGGGGTCCCCGGGCAATAGGGGATCATGGGGCCCCTGCGTTCTTGCCCAAACTCAAAAAAGCCTATGAAAAAGGTACCAGGGGCATTTCATGGGGCCCCCTACTGACCCCGGGCCCTCGGGCAGTGCCCGAGTTTCCAAATGGTCAGTCCGCCCCTGCTCCTCTCTCACCCCAGGGCAGTAACTGGCTGATCACTGGAGCTCGCCTCCAAACGCCTCAGAAGCCTTTCTCTACCGCTTTGGAGTGTTGGCCACCATGGCTGACCTCGCACAACATCTCTCTCTCAGCATGGCACACACCATTGTTTCCCTTCCTTCTGCCTGCTTTGTCCCAGTGTGGCCCCAGTCTCCTAGAAAGCCTTCATCCTCCAATAACACCACTAATGGACTGCCAAGCCATAAAAGAAACACTCCCAGGTCACTCAGTCACATATACCTGCAAAGAGGTCAAGTCATCTCCCGCTTCGTATTCTACATTTGACGTTGGAAAAAATATCAGTGCTGAACATTACGACTCTGTTTTAAGACCTAATTTATTTAGAATACAGTTGTGCTCAAAAGTTTACATCCCCTGGCAGAAATTGTGAAATTTTGACATTGATATTGAAAATATGACGGATCATGCCAAAAAATGCTCTTTTATTGAAGGATGATGATCATGTGAATCCATTTTTTATCAAATAATTGTTTGGCTCCTTTTTAAATCATAATGATAACAGAAATCACCCAAATGGCCCGGATCAGAAGTCTCCGCCCCCCGGATCAGAAGTCTCTGCCCCTGGATCACAAGTCTCCGCCCCTGGATCAGAAGTCTCCGCCCCTGGACCAAAAGTTTCCCTCCCCTGGAATGTTTGGCCTTGGTACAGACACACAAGGTGACACATGGGTTAAAATGCCAATTAGAGGCATTAGAGGCGGAGACTTCTGATACGGGGGCGGAGACTTCTGATCCGGGCCATTTGAGGGGTTTCTGTTATCATTATGATTTAAAAAAGAGCCAAACAACTATTTGATAATAAATGGCTTCATATGATCATCATCCTTCAACAAAAGAGCATTATTTGGCATGATCCGTCATATTTTCTGCCAGGGTATGCAAACTTTTGAGCACAACTGTATATGATTTGAAGAAAAAGGAGAATTTCTTCTCCTGTGACCACTGGGAGGTAGGGTACAAAACGATTTTGTATTCTGCTTTCCAAGCTTTTTTAATAAAGTCTAATGGTGGGACTCCTGTTTTCCTGGAGCTTTGGGAGAAGCCACTCCATTAAAATGACCTTTGTTATTGATGTGAGTTTGTTGTTTCCAATGTATCATCTAGAACAGCCATTTTCAACCAGGGCTCAGCGAAACCCTAGGGTTCCTCCAGAGATAGCTAGCGGTTCCTTGAGTTGTGGCTGATTGACCTCCCATTTGATAGTGCCTAGAAAGGGAGGCATTCTGACCACCACTGAAAGGGGAACATTACTCCTACTAACCACCAATATAAGGGGCATTTTTCCACTGAACACCAATGTAAGAGGCATTCTTCCCACTGACTTCCAATCTAAAGAGCATTCTTCCACTGACCATCAATGTAAGGGACATTCTTCCCACTGACCACCAATGTAAGGGACATTCTTCCCACTGACCACCAATGTAAGGGACATTCTTCCCACTGACCACCAATGTAAGGAACATTCTTCCAACTGACCACCAATGTAAGGGGCATTCTTCCCACTGACCACCAATGTAAGGGGCATTCTTCTCACTGACCCCCAATGTAAGGGATATTCTTCCCACTGACCCCCAATGTAAGGAACATTCTTCCCACTGACCTTCAATGTAAGGGGCATTCTTCCCACTGACCACTAATGAAAGGGACATTCTTCCCACTGACCACCAATGTAAGGGATATTCTTCCCACTGACCCCCAATGTAAGGAACATTCTTCCCACTGACCATCAATGTAAGGGACATTCTTCCCACTGACCACCAATGTAAGGGACATTCTTCCCACTGATCACCAATGTAAGGGACATTCTTCCCACTGACCCCCAATGTAAGGGGCATTCTTCCCACTGACCCCTAATGTAAGGGACATTCTTCCCACTGATCACCAATGTAAGGTACATTCTTCCCACTGATCACCAATGTAAGGGACATTCTTCCCACTGATCACCAATGTAAGGGACATTCTTCCCACTGACCCCCAATGTAAAGGGCATTCTTCCCACTGAACACCAATGTAAGGGACATTCTTCCCACTGACAACCAATGTAAGGGACATTCTTCCCACTGACCACCAATGTAAGGGACATTCTTCCCACTGATCACCAATGTAAGGGACATTCTTCCCACTGATCACCAATGTAAGGGACATTCTTCCCACTGATCACCAATGTAAGGGACATTCTTCCCACTGATCCCCAATGTAAGGGACATTCTTCCCAATGATCACCAATATAAGGGGCATTCTTCCCAATGACCACCAATGTAAGGGAGATTCTTCCCACTGACCCCCAATGTAAGGGACATTCTTCCCACTGACCACCAATGTAAGGAACATTCTTCCCACTGACCACCAATGTACGGAGCATTCTTCCCACTGACCACCAATGTAAGGGACATTCTTCCCACTGATCACCAATGTAAGGGACATTCTTCCCACTGACCCCCCATGTAAGGGACATTCTTCCCACTGATCACCAATGTAAGGAGCATTCTTCCCACTGACCCCCAATGTAAGGAGCATTTTTCCCACTGATCACCAATGTAAGGAGCATTCTTCCCACTGACCCCCAATGTAAGGGACATTCTTCCCACTGATCACCAATGTAAGGAGCATTCTTCCCACTGACCACCAATGTAAGGAGCATTCTTCCCACTGATCACCAATGTAAGGAGCATTCTTCCCACTGATCACCAATGTAAGGGACATTCTTCCCACTGACCACCAATGTAAGGGACATTCTTCCCACTGATCACCAATGTAAGGAGCATTCTACCCACTGACCACCAATGTAAGGGACATTCTTCCCACTGACCACCAATGTAAGGGACATTCATCCTACTGACCACCAATGTAAGGGACATTCTTCCCACTGACCCCCAATGTAAGGGACATTCTTCCCACTGACCCCCAATGTAAGGGACATTCTTCCCACTGATCACCAATGTTAGGAGCATTCTTCCCACTGATCCCCAATGTTAGGAGCATTCTTCCCACTCATCATCAATGTAAAGGGCATTTTTCCCATTGCCCCCCAATAAACTGATTTTAGTAAGGGGTTTTCTGGAACATGAAAATTATTTTGGGGTTCCTGTAGAGTAAAATGGTTGAGAAAGACTGATCTAGAAAAAAAAATGCCTTGCTACATTTTTGCTGTATCTAACAGCTTTATCCAACTGGTCAATCATCCACAACTGATCAAATTTCCACAGGTTCTGCAGAATGCATTTCATGTCAGCATGTTGTCACTGTAGCCAACGACCCATTCTGTGTGTACATTTTTTGCTGCATGTGAGCTGGCAGGCAGCTAGGGCACAACAGTGTTTTATCATCCTTTATTTCAGGAATTAAAACAATTCTTACTGCCATCTCCTGTCCAGGACAGCTTTAGCAGGTCAAATGTATTTCTTACCTGTCAATGCTCATTACTTTCCAGAGTGACGGAAGAAAAAACGTAACAGTTCAATGGGCATACATTTCAGCATTCCAGATGAGGCAAATCTTGAACATGGTACTGGCCTGCCCCACATCTGCCACCAAATCACTTTACGTGATATAGCACATTAAAGTCATACATTTTTAACTCAGAGACCACATTCCTCAGCTGTTGAAGCCGCAGACTTGGACCGACGAAGTGCAGGTCATTAAAGGGCAAATATAATCGCATTCACCATATGCTGATGGGAAACGTGGAGGAGACAGATGTATAGATGTAGTGAAGTGTGATATAAAGAAGGCAACACGCTGAGGGGATCAGATATATGAAGAATGGGGTCAGAAGATGCAAGAATTCCATCAGAAACCCCTCACCATGCATCTATTACGCCATGTGCATGACGGGAAGACTGGAGGGTGACCCCACGTCTTTTAAGTGCAGATAATAGTGTGATTGGCTCTTTGATGTTGGGAGATGTGTTCCTACTTCCTTCAATTTTCGCACTGAATTATGTTCTTGTATCTTCCACCCTGTCCCATCTATAGGAACCTTTCTATAGCTTGGAGAGCATCAACATTAGATATCTCCAGATGCCACTTAAACACATTCTATTTCCTTCCTGATATACACCATCAAACATCTGTATGTGGAGGAAATTAATCAAAGTATAAATAGAAAATAAAGCCATCTGTCTGGGGCTTCTTGGCCCCTGGAACTCTCTTACAAGTAATCTGGCATCCCTGGAACATCATCTTTAACCTCATCTCGAAGCTTAGAAAGATATTGTGGAACCCTCCAGAGACAGAGCCTTCTCTGTGGACAGCTGAAGATGTATTACAATTCGGGAAGAATCAAGTGATTTTGGCAAAATCATCATCTTTAACCTCATCATCTTTAACCTCATCTCGAAGCTTAGAAAGATATCGTGGAACCCTCCAGAGACAGAGCCTTCTCTGTGGACAGCTGAAGATGTATTACAATTCGGGAAGAATCAAGTGATTTTGGCAAAACTGATTTTCTCCTACAATTACTGGTTTAGCCAATAAAATTAAAATTTTGCTCATCTGGCTGTGTAGCACAGACCCCTGAGGAGCCCCGTTGATTTGTCCCAGGTTCTCTTCCCTACAGGTTGCACAAGCAGCCAGGCACACAGCCATGCA
The DNA here is from genome assembly GCF_062004578.1 of Staurois parvus. Taxonomy (NCBI): domain Eukaryota; kingdom Metazoa; phylum Chordata; class Amphibia; order Anura; family Ranidae; genus Staurois; species Staurois parvus. Next base: position 1,753,721 of record NW_028318391.1, read on the forward strand.
GACAGTTTCACGACTCAAGGACAAGGCAGGGAAAGTATTTTTAAGACTGAGGGCTAGTTCACACCAGATGCAGTCCAGTACGGTTTTTTTTCTGCATCAAAAATGCACGCACAGTGCTTTCCATGTATTCCAATGGCCCCAGTTCACACTAGTGCACAGGGGCGGACTGACAACTCATGGGGCCCCCAGGCAATAGGGGAACATGGGGCCCCTGTGTCCTTGCCCAAACTCAAAAAAGCCTATGAAAAAGGTACCAGGGGCATCTCATGGGGCCCCCAACTGACCCCAGGTTCTTGGGCAGTACCCGAGTTTCCAAATGGTCAGTCTGCCCCTGCTAGTGCAGTCAGTTCCAGTCAGTTTCCAGTGAAGAAAAAAGTAGAACATGCTACATTTTTTCTGCCCAGAACTGTACTGGCATATAGCAAACAGCACCAAAACTGCACCGGAACAGAGTGTGGTGTGAACTTTAAACAAAAACGTATCCGAAATGCATCCGGAGTGCACTTTTGTAGTGTGAACTGGCCCTTAATGGTTGTTGAACTTAGAGAGGGAGCAGGGTGGGCTTTGGGATACTCCAGATTTAGTGCACTAGGGAAACAGAGGACTTGTCTACACTCTTCAGGATAATTCCCCTCTTGACAGGCCATAGGAGAACAAGCAACCCTGGGATTCCGAGCAAAGGACCAGTCCCAATCAGCAACAATGGAGAAGATGCTCAAAGGGTTAAATCAGCAATAGACACTAGGAACCCACACGCCGGCCTATACGCACAATGTACCCGTGTACTTGGATACCTCCGCCCAATACCAGCCAGACACTTCTCCTGTGTCCTCAATAAACCCCCTTTGCATTGGCTTCAGCTCCTTTCAGAATATAGCCCCCCCCCCAACTCTCCCTGAGCTGGGACCTTGATGAACTCATGCATGCAGCAGCCCTTCCAGCTGGGGTCTTCTGCTCCTGGACAAGAACTAGGCCCCAGACTATTTATACACTCCCAGCCACCTACTGGGCATCATCTCCCCAGGAATTGGGTGGGACCACATGAATATTCTGGCCTAGAGTCTGACTCTTCCAAACACTACGTTCTAGAATCCACTAGAAGGCAGGGGAAAGCATTTGAGCCTGCAGCCGGTAAGACCCAGAACAGCCAATAATAATCACACATCGCTGCACTGATCAATGAAGAGCTAAAGAAATAAGTTTACCTGAACCTCTCTACCAACCTATTCTAGGAAAGAGCTACAACTGTTTAGCTGAAAGTTACATAGTTACATAGTTAGTCTGGCTGAAAAAAGACAGAACTCCATCCAGTTCAACCATAGAGAAGAAAAAAAAAAGTTATAATCCTACACCCACAGTTGATCCAGAGGAAGGCATAAAAAACAGCAAAGCACGATCCAATTTGCTCCAGCAGGGGAAAAAATTCCTTCCTGATCCCCCGAGAGGCAATCGGATATTCCCTGGATCAACTTTACCTATAAATGTTATATCCAGTTATATTCTGTGTATCCAAGAAAGAATCCTGGACTTTCCTACAGCAATCCACTGAACTGGCCACAACCAAATCTTGAGGGAGTCTATTCCACATTCTCACAGCTCTTACTGTGAAGAAACCTTTCCATGTTTGGAGATTAAATTTCTTTTTCTCCAGACATAAAGAGAGCCCCCTTGTCCTCTGTGATGACCTCAGGGGGGATAACTACACCGAGTTCACTATATGAACCACTGATGTATTATACATGGAGATCATATCCCCCCTTATGTATTATACATGGAGATCATATCCCCCCTAATGTATTATACATGGTGATCATATCCCCCCTTATGTATTATACATGGAGATCATATCCCCCCTTATGTATTATACATGGAGATCATATCCCCCCTTATGTATTATACATGGAGATCATATCCCCCCTTATGTATTATACATGGAGATCATATCCCCCCCCCTTATGTATTATACATGGAGATCATATCCCCCCCTATGTATTATACATGGAGATCATATCCCCCCTTATGTATTATACATGGAGATCATATCCCCCCTTATGTATTATACATGGAGATCATATCCCCCCTTATGTATTATAAACGGAGATCATATCCCCCCTTATGTATTATACATGGAGATCATATCCCCCCTTATGTATTATACATGGAGATCATATCCCCCCCTTATGTATTATACGTGGTGATCATATCCCGCCTTATGTATTATACATGGAGATCATATCCCCCCCTTATGTATTATACATGGAGATCATATCCCCCCTTATGTATTATACATGGAGATCATATCCCCCTTTATGTATTATACATGGTGATCATATCCCCCTTATGTATTATACATGGAGATCATATCCCCCCTTATGTATTATACATGGAGATCATGTCCCCCCTTATGTATTATACAAGGAGATCATGTCCCCCCTTATGTATTATACATGGTGATCATATCCCCCCTTATGTAGTATACATGGAGATCATATCCCCCCTTATGTAGTATACATGGAGATCATATCCCCCCCTTATGTATTATACATGGAGATCATATCCCCCCTTATGTGTTATACATGGAGATCATATCCCCCCTTATGTATTATACATGGAGATCATATCCCCCCTTATGTATTATACATGGAGATCATATCCCCCCCTTATGTATTATACATGGAGATCATATCCCCCCCTTATGTATTATACATGGAGATCATATCCCCCCTTATGTATTATACATGGAGATCATATCCCCCCTTATGTATTATACATGGTGATCATATCCCCCCCTTATGTATTATACATGGAGATCATATCCCCCCCTTATGTATTATACATGGAGATCATATCCCCCCTTATGTATTATACATGGAGATCATATCCCCCCTTATGTGTTATACATGGAGATCATATCCCCCCTTATGTGTTATACATGGAGATCATATCCCCCCTTATGTGTTATACATGGAGATCATATCCCCCCTTATGTATTATACATGTAGATCATATCCCCCCTTATGTATTATACATGTAGATCATATCCCCCCTTATGTATTATACATGGAGATCATATCCCCCCTTATGTATTATACATGGAGATCATATCCCCCCTTATGTATTATACATGGAGATCATATCCCCCCTTATGTATTATACATGGAGATCATATCCCCCCTTTATCTCCTCTTTTCAAGAGATAATAAATTCAGTAAAAGTTGCTTGAATATGACAAGTTGTCAAAACTCCATACATTTATTTTACAATTGGAAATATAAATAAAATAGTAAACAAACCTACTCCTGAGAAGTACAGGGCGGGCTTGATTGCCTATAAGAGCAGAGCATGTTCATTTTCCAAGGGAATTTTATCTTAGTAAATGCGATGAAACTTCAAGCGGTATTAAACCTAAAACCACAAATGACATTTATTGCAGCTTACCAATCACTAGATGTGGTGGCTGCATTCATTTTTCTGTTTTCCCCTCTGTTTTCACCTGGTAATCTGGCCATTACAACACCTCCTGTATTACAGCGTCTCCATTCTGGATGAAGGAGCAACAAAGACACCTTTGGGGGAATCCTCCAAACTCATCTCTAACCCAAACTCCCACTTTTATGTACTCCAGTGAGCTGCAGGTCGTGTCATTCTCCTCCCTGCAGACTCCATGAATGGCAGCTCATTGGAATATAAAAAAAAAAGAATTTGTAGTTCAGGCCAGAGATGAGTATGGATGAGGTCCAAATTCATCTCTGATCACCAGGCATGTAATTATTTAATTAGTCACAAAGGGCTGTTGGCGATGAAGTCCGTTCATACGGCCGTGTGGAGCCCAGTACAATGACACTAGGCATGAAAATGTCTTGAACCCGCTGCTCATGTGTGCCATGTAAACCTCATAGAGTATGGGCTTCTATAGAGAAGGCAGGTTGAGGTTCAGGATATGCTTGAAAGCCCAACTCCAAGAAACTTTAAAAATTTGCCCTTGCAGTGGGGCTGCATTCGCACTGCAAGGGTTAACTTACTCATTTAGTCTAGTGCAGTGCTCTCCAAACTGTGGCCCGGGGGCCAGACGCGGCCCTTTGCTTGCTTTTATCTGGCCCATGGGGCACTATTTCATCTACTGATACTAGCAATTGGGTATAATTCCCCCCACTTACACCAATGAAGGGGGCACAACTCCTTCCAATGACACCAACGATGGGGCACAATTCCTCCCAGTGACACCATTGATAGGGTCCAATGACACCAACGATGGGGCACAATTCCTCCCAGTGACACAATTGATAGGGTCCAATGACACCAACGATGGGGCACAATTCCTCCCAGTGACACAATTGATAGGGTCCAATGACACCAACGATGGTGCACAATTCCTCCCAGTGACACAATTGATAGGGTCCAATGACACCAACGATGGGGCACAATTCCTCCCAGTGACACAATTGATAGGGTCCAATGACACCAACGATGGGGCACAATTCCTCCCAGTGACACAATTGATAGGGTCCAATGACACCAACGATGGGGCACAATTCCTCCCAGTGACACAATTGATAGGGTCCAATGACATCAACGATGGGGCACAATTCCTCCCAGTGACACAATTGATAAAGTCCAATGACATCAACGATGGGGCACAATTCCTCCCAGTGACACAATTGATAAAGTCCAATGACATCAACGATGGGGCACAATTCCTCCCAGTGACACAATTGATAAAGTCCAATGACATCAACGATGGGGCACAATTCCTCCCAGTGACACAATTGATAGGGTCCAATGACATCAACGATGGGGCACAATTCCTCCCAGTGACACAATTGATAAAGTCCAATGACATCAACGATGGGGCACAATTCCTCCCAGTGACACAATTGATAAAGTCCAATGACATCAACGATGGGGCACAATTCCTCCCAGTGACACAATTGATAAAGTCCAATGACATCAACGATGGGGCACAATTCCTCCCAGTGACACAATTGATAGGGTCCAATGACATCAACGATGGGGCACAATTCCTCCCAGTGACACAATTGATAGGGTCCAATGACATCAGTGATGGGGCACAATTCCGCCCAGTGACACAATTGATAGGGTCCAATGACATCAGTGATGGGGCACAATTCCGCCCAGTGACACAATTGATAAGGTCCAATGACATCAGTGATGGGGCACAATTCCTCCCAGTGAAACAATTGCTAGGGTCCAATGACATCAACGATGGGGCACAATTCCTCCCAGTGACACAATTGATAGGGTTCAATGACATCAACGATGGGGCACAATTTCGCCCAGTGACACAATTGATAGGGTTCAATGACATCAACGATGGGGCACAATTTCGCCCAGTGACACAATTGATAGGGTCCAATGACATCAGTGATGGGGCACAATTCCTCCCAGTGAAACAATTGCTAGGGTCCAATGACACCAATGATGGGGCACAATTCCTCCCAGTGACACAATTGAAAGGGTCCGATGACATCAATGATGGGGCACAATTCCTCCCAGTGACACAATTGATAGTGTCCAATGACACCAACGATGGGGCACAATTTCTCCCAGTGACACAATTGATAGGGTCCAATGACATCAGTGATGGGGCACAATTCCGTCCAGTGACACAATTGATAGGGTCCAATGACATCAATGATGGGGCACAATTCCTCCCAGTGACACAATTGATAGGGTCCAATGACACCAATGATGGGGCACAATTTCTCCCAGTGACACAATTGATAGGGTCCAATGACACCAACGATGGGGCACAATTTCTCCCAGTGACACAATTGATAGGGTCCAATGACATCAGTGATGGGGCACAATTCCACCCAGTGACACAATTGCTAGGGTCCAATGACACCAACGATGGGGCACAATTCCTTCTACTGACACCAAACAATGGGAGATAATTTTTTTCCACTGACGTTGGGACCTTTTCTACTCCCACTGGCCACAGCCTGGCCCTCGTAAAGTCTGAAGGACAGTAAACTGGCCCTTTGTTTAGAAAGTTTGGAGATCCCTGGTCTAGTGGGAAGAAGACGCTCTTTCACTTACCCAATCCTCCTCTCCCCCAGTAGATGGCACTCCGCTGTCCCTCTTTGTCATCATGTTCAATCCTGAACTATGGATCCGGCTTTGGTCTCCATGAAGTCAAAGTATAAACAGATTGAATATAGAAAACAAAAAAAAAAGGAGCTTATCTCCAATGAATGCGCCCTCCCAAAATGAAGATATGAATGAAAAGGAAAAAAAATTAATATACAGGATAGTTATTGTACACCATGAACTCTAAATAATACAAAACTCATGCATGAGAAAATAAATGCTGGGTCCGAAGAGAACAGATAGAGTGAATGCGGAGTCCAGGGAGAGCAGGTATAGTGAATGCGGGGTTCGGGGAGAGCAGGTATAGTGAATGCGGGGTTCGGGGAGAGCGGATATAGTGAATGCGGGGTCCGGGGAGAGCGGATATAGTGAATGCGGGGTCCGGGGAGAGCGGATATAGTGAATGTGGGGTCCGGGGAGAGTGGAAATAGTGAATGCGGGGTCCGGGGAGAGCGGATATAGTGAATGCGGGGTCCGGGGAGAGCGGATATAGTGAATGTGGGGTCCGGGGAGAGTGGAAATAGTGAATGCAGGGTCCGGGGAGAGCGGATATAGTGAATGCGGGGTCCGGGGAGAGCGGATATAGTGAATGTGGGGTCCGGGGAGAGTGGAAATAGTGAATGCAGGGTCTGGGGAGAGCGGATATAGGGAATGCGGGGTCCGGGGAGAGCGGATATAGTGAATGCAGGGTCCGGGGAGAGCGGATATAGTGAATGTGGGGTCTGGGGAGAGCGGATATAGTGAATGCGGGGTCCGGGGAGAGCGGATATAGTGAACGCGGGGTCCGGGGAGAGCAGATATAGCGAATGCAGGGTCCGGGGAGAGCGGATATAGTGAATGCAGGGTCCGGGGAGAGCGGATATAGTGAATGCGGGGTCCGGGGAGAACATATATAGGGAATGCGGGGTCCGGGGAGAGCGGATATAGTGAATGCGGGGTCCAGGGAAATCGGATATAGTCAATGCGGGGTCCGGGGAGAGCGGATATAGTGAATGCGGGGTCCGGGGAGAACAGATATAGGGAATGCGGGGTCCGGGGAGAGCGGATATAGTGAATGCGGGGTCCAGGGAAATCGGATATAGTCAATGCGGGGTCCGGGGAGAGCGGATATAGTGAATGCGGGGTCCGGGGAGAGCGGATATAGTGAATGCAGGGTCCGGGGAGAGCGGATATAGTGAATGCGGGGTCCGGGGAGAGCGGATATAGTGAATGCGGGGTCCGGGGAGAGCGGATATAGTGAATGCGGGGTCCGGGGAGAGCGGATATAGTGAATGTGGGGTCCGGGGAGAGCGGATATAGTGAATGCGGGGTCCGGGAGAGCGGATATAGTGAATGCCGGGTCCTGGGTTTAGTAACACTTTAATATACACCATGAACTCTAAATATTAATATTATTATACAGGATTTATGGCGCCAACAGTTTGCTCAGCACTTTACAATATAAGGGAGTCAGTACAATTACAATACATTTCAGTACAGAAGGAATAGGAGGGCCCGGCTCATGGAGCTTACAATCTAAAGGAAGGGGGAGGGGATACAAAAGGTGATGGCTGCGGGAGATGATCTGGTGGAGGTGATTCAAGTACAGTTCTTAGGTGGGGGTGGGGTAGGCTTCCCTGAAGAAGTACATTTTCAAAGATCGCCTAAAGGCAGACAGGGTGGGGCTGACCGGACATGCTGTGGTAGGGAGTTCCAGAGGATGGGAGAGGCTCTGGAGAAGTCCTGGAGGGGAGCGTGGGAGGAGGTGATGAGGGAGCTAGAGAGGAGGATATCATGGGATGAGCGGAGTGGGCGATTTGGGCGATATCTGTGGATGAGGTTGGTGATGTAGCTAGGGGCAGTGTTGTGGATGGCTTTGTGGTTAGTATTTTGAATTTTATATGTTGGGTTAGTGGAAGCCAGTGGAGGGATTGGCAGAGAGGGGTGGAGGACACTGAGTGGAGGTCAGTGGAGAAAAAAAAAAAATCCCAGTGGTGAATAAATACCACCAAAATAAAGTTTTATCTGTCTCAAAAAATGCTAAAAAATTGATAGCGCTGAGAGCTGAAAATTGGCCTGGACGGGAAGGGGGGAAAGTGTCCGGACTGGAAGGGGGGAAAGTGTCCGAACTGGAAGGGGGGAAAGTGTCCGGACTGGATGGGGGGTGAAGTGTCCGGACTGGAAGGGGGGGGAAAGTGTCCGGACTGGAAGGGGGGAAAGTGTCCGGACTGGAAGGGGGGGAAAGTGTCTGGACTGGAAGGGGAGAAAAATGTCCGGACTGGAAGGGGGTGAAAGTGTCCGGACTGGAAGGGGGTGAAAGTGTCCGGACTGGAAGGGGGGGAAAGTGTCCGGACTGGAAGGGGGGAAAGTGTCCGGACTGGAAGGGGGGAAAGTGTCCGCACTGGAAGGGGGGGAAAGTGTCCGGACTGGAAGGGGGTGAAAGTGTCCGGGCTGGAAGGGGGGAAAGTGTCCGGACTGGAAGGGGGGGAAAGTGTCCGGACTGGAAGGGGGGAAAGTGTCCGGACTGGATGGGGGGAAAGTGTCCGGACTGGAAGGGGGTGAAAGTGTCCGGACTCGATGGGGGGTGAAATGTCCAGACTGGAAGGGGGGGAAAGTGTCCGGACTGGAAGGGGGGGGAAAGTGTCCGGACTGGAAGGGGGGAAAGTGTCCGGACTGGAAGGGGGGAAAGTGTCCAGACTGGAAGGGGGGGAAAGTGTGCGGACTGGAAGGGGGGGAAAGTGTCCGGACTGGAAGGGGGTGAAAGTGTCCGGACTGGAAGGGGGTGAAAGTGTCCGGACTGGAAGGGGGTGAAAGTGTGCAAACTTTTGAGCACAACTGTAGATTGAGCCGTGCACGCATACTGCCAATGTGCCGGGATGACTGCACACCCACACATGCACAGGAGTGATGTCATCCTGCCCCGACCAATCAACAAAGCCAAAGACAAACCTGGGGAAAAACCGCTAATGCCGACTAGGGACCATTGGAGCTTCGGTGAGTATTTGTGAATTTAGTTCTGCTCTAACAGCAGGATTTCAAAACACCTTCCTCTGGACTTCCGGTTCCGGCGCCGGATGCTGTGACTAGCGGGACCCGCGGCTCCCGGGAACCCGCCCTTATAACATCTGCCATCTGCCTCGGGGACCCCCGCATCTTGGCTTTGGGGTGCCTCCTCACATCCCGCGGCGGCCCCAGCATGGAGCGGTACCTTCTCCCGATGCAGTCCGGCCACGAGTCGGCTGCTGGGGCGGAGGGGTGCGGCTCTCCCCCTCCTGCAGCCAAGATGGCCGCCGAAGCTGCCTGTCACAGCATGGACACAGGCACAGAGGGAGATCACAACGTGGGAGCAGGTATGTCTGCACCTCTCCCCACCATCCTCACTGCCTCTCCACTCACATCAGGCACTGATAGCTCTTCTGAGCAATATATAAAAATAGCCCAGGCAGTTTCTTCAATTTTGCTCCCAAATATCACACAGGCTGTGGATAAGGCTGTAAGCCAGGGCATTGAACAGCTGCGAATAGATTTGGGCGAACATTCTAAACGGTTAACTGTGGCTGAGCAGCGCTTATCTGACTTAGAAGATGAAGTCCATTCCATACAAGCAGTTACGTCACAATCCAATCGTATACAGCAAAATATATTGGATAAAATCGACGATCTGGAAAATCGATCACGTAGAAATAACTTACGCATCGTGGGTCTCCCAGAATCTTTTAATACAGGTTCTCTTCCCGATCTCTGCTCAGCACGAATCCCTGCAGCTTTGGGTCTATCCTCCTCCTGTCAGGTAGAGAGAGCTCATCGCCTGGGGCCCCCATCTAACGAACGCCGGGTACCACGTTCGGTGATTGTCCGCTATCTCAACTATGCTGATCGCATGGCGATCCTCACCTCTTTTCGTAATTCCCATTCTCTACAAATTGAGGGTCACAAATTATTAATATTTGCGGACTATTCACAGGAAGTATCACGTAAACGGAAAGCGTTTCAGCAAGTCTGCGCCACTCTTCACCAGAAAGGAATAAAATTCACATTAGCGTATCCGGCTACGTTACGTTTCAATGCACCATCCGGGGAATCCAAATCTTTCGTCCACCCTGAAGAAGCCCACCAATACCTCCAAGATCATCTAAATGACGGGGATCCGTCGACGCGTATTGCGGGCAGGAATTCTGGCCCTAGAGATCAACGTAGTCCTCGCAAAGACCCACCTAAGCGTCAACGCACAAACCCAGCGTCTTCCAAATCTCGCCTGCCTTGAAGGTATAAGAGGCCATTGGTCTCTACATATTAGCTTTAAGCTTATCTCCTGGCCCGATTGGTACGGATGTGACTGTTTTTCATTTTTTGCTTGGTTTCTATTGCTTTCTATTGCAATGCACATACTTTCCAAAGTCTGAGTTTTATTGGTTGTTCAACTTGTAATGTTATATATATATATATTATCTGATGGTGCGGCGTTCTCTCACGCTCACCTGCTTCAACATTATTGTGTAAATCATATATCTGCTTGAATTTATACTTCCCTACTCCTGCATGTGCCTGGTTCCCTATTTCAGCGGTGCTGGGGGGGGGGAGATGCTGGAGCCGCTGATGGGAATAAATTTGAGGGAGGCCCTCTCCCATCCCAACAATTATACACTGGCCCCTGGGGCAGGCTCTTCTCCCATATACTCCCGGTCACGCTGGTATTGGTGGAAACAGCATGCGGAATGACGTGAAGTCCTGTATACTGTATTGGTATATTGTATGTTTTGACTTTTTGTTGGGCTCTATTAGGGCCCTTGATCTTGTTCTCGCCTTTCTCTCTCGCTTTTCTTTTCTTCTCCAACTTTATTTCTTGGGAGAACTCCTCCGTCCTCTGAGACCGGTTTCTAATCACCCCCAATTGTCTAGCGAAGCAGTGTTCATTATGCGTACATTTCTAATGGGTAAAATGATTATCCTTCTATCATATCAAGCACATCAGTTAAGATGACACGTATTTTCTCTTGGAATGTCAAGGGTCTCAGGTCCCCTCACAAACGCATGGCGGTTCTACGACATCTACGGCGCTTGCGTGCGGATATAGCTTTGCTCCAAGAAACTCACCTTACCCAATCTGACTTTATCCGCATGCGTAAACTATGGGTGGGTCATGTTTTCGGCTCCTCTTCCCTAAATAATAAAGCAGGGGTACTTATTCTTATTCACAAACGGCTTAATCCGGAATTAGTCGCTATGGATGCTGATACTGAAGGCCGTTTCATAGCAGCTCATATCAAACTCGGAACCCAAGAATTGGTTCTTACTAGTTTTTACGCACCCAACTCCCCGACGAGGCAGGTTTTCCAGGCCCTCTCTTCACGGCTGGCGGCATATGTTCACAAGCCGCTCGTCGTGGGAGGGGACTTTAATTCTGTTATGCAAGAGCAGGAGGATAAATCGCAGAATGTAGACCGTGGCCCTCGCTCCCCTCAGATTCCCCGTCTCACACCTACTTTGCTATGTAGCTTCGCTGAAGCAATGCAAATTACCGATATATGGCGCTTAACCCATCCGGACGGCAAAGATTACACTTTCTATTCCCCTGTTCATCATTCTTTATCTAGAATAGATTATACCTTTTGTAATTCCGTTCTACTGCAACATGTTGTATCATCTACCATACATGACATAGCCATATCAGATCACTCTCCAATCTCTATTACTATAAACTTTCTAGACCCTACGCCACATCCTAGGATATGGCGTTTCCCCTCGTTTCTGGCGAATAATCAGGAGCTCTCCAAACTATTACAGGACACCTGGGCAGACTTTCAAATTACGAATGCTGTCCATGTCTCTAATCCAAATTTGTTTTGGGATGCAGGGAAGGCTGTGTTACGCGGCAAAATCATCGCTTTTACGTCCGCTTATAAAAAAAGAATTTCACGTCATTTCACTGAAGCTAGTAACCTTCTTAGACTGACTCAAAGAAAAATGGCGGACTCTAATACGCAGGACAACAGAAAAGCTTGGGCGGACGCTAAAACCCAATTTGATACCTGGGCGGCTGCTCAGGAAGCATTACATCACTCACACCTTGACTTACAATATCACAGGTTTGGTAATAAACCAGGCAAACTGCTGGCGCGCATGTGTAGGAAGCCTTTCACCCCTACGCAATTCACCTCTCTTAAAGACTCCCAGGGGGCACTTAAACAATCTCAGGAAGAGATTATATCTATTTTGGAAAACTTTTATGCAGACTTGTACGGGCCGGATCCTATTGACCAGGCACGAGCACAGTCCTTTCTGGAAAGTGTAAATTTGCCCCAAATAGATCCAATAGCACTGCAATCTCTAAATGCCCCTATTTCACAGGCGGATATTTGTCTAGCTATTAGATCTCTAGCTAATGGTAAAGCTCCAGGTCCAGATGGGTACACCTCTGAATTTTTTAAACTAATGGACAAAACTCTGTCTCCTACTCTCCAGCTAGTTTATCAGTCCATCCAGGAGAGCGGGGTATATCTCCCATCGGCTTCGCAAGCCCACATTAAACTAATAGCAAAAAAAGGTAAAGACCCTTCTGATCCTGGATCGTATCGTCCCATTTCCCTCCTTAACCTAGATGCAAAGATCCTTTCTAAGATCATAGCTAACCGTTTGGCCATTATTTTACCCTCTATCATTCACCCTTCTCAAGCAGGTTTTATAAAGGGTCGATCGGCCACGTCTAATATCCGCAAAGTGCTTACAGTTCTGCATCAGGCTAAAAATAACCCCCTTCAGGATTTAGCGATTATTTCTCTCGATGCTGAAAAAGCCTTTGATAACGTTAGTTTTCAATGGCTTCAACTAGTACTCTCTAAATTCGGCTTTTCCGGTTCGTTTATACAGTTAATTCAGGCTATGTATTCTGCCCCAACGGCTCAGATAGTAGCCGCGGGAAAAATATCTAACTCTTTTCTACTACATAAAGGAACAAGGCAAGGCTGTCCACTATCTCCCTTGCTTTTCAATTTAGCATTGGAACCCTTAGCCCGCTTCCTGCTTTTTCAGTCACAACTTCATGGCGTTCAAGTTGCTCAACAAGACCTTCGCCTAGCTTTATTTGCGGACGACATATTAATATTCACATCCAACCCGTCACTAGATCTGCCATATATTCAGAAAGTTTTTGCAGACTTTCGGTGTTGCTCGGGTCTTCGTATTAATTTTGCAAAAAGTGAGGTCCTTCCCCTATACCACGCCCGACTTCCAGATTGGGCCTGCGACTCCCTCTTTAAAATCAATACACGTTACATTACCTATCTGGGTATCAAAATTGGGAAATTGGCTTCGTCCCTTTATTCTCTTAACTTTTCGCCAGTTATTCAAAAAATTTTAGCGGAATTGGAAGTGTGGAAAGACCTGCCATTATCCCTCATGGGTAGAGCCCATCTCTTCAAGATGACAAGCTTTCCGAAGCTTTTATACCCTCTCCAAACTATCCCTCTTCTGCTCAAACGCACGGATATAGTCAAGTTAAACAAGGGGATTTCCAGCTTCCTATGGAGAGGGCGTCGCCCGCGTATAGCTATACACAAGCTGTTTCTCCCTAGATGTGAGGGCGGCCTGGGCCTCCCCAACATCCGGCTCTATAATTTATCTTGTATTTTACGGGTGTGTATAGATTGGTTATCCCAAGCGTCCATGTTCTCCAATTACCTACTTGAATCAGCCATGGTGAGTCCGTTCGACCTGTCGGCCCTATTACATTCTAACTCCAACTCAATACCGGTTCATCTTAAACATAATCCACTCATACGGGATACACTCTTCACTTGGAGGGAGGTCAGACGTAGACTAGGAGTTTCTCCCTGGATATCTCGCTTTCTTCCCATACATCACAATCCTTCCTTCTCTGTCTCTCAACAACATGCAGCCTACGATTTGTGGTATAACCAGGGTCTTAGACTTGTGAACCAATTGTATGATGGTGCATCAGGTTCTCCCCTTCCGTTTCAACAAATTCTTGGCTCGTTTGAACTACCTTCCCATCATTTTTTGTATATTTTACAAGTCAGGAATTTTGTGAAATCCATAGCTCAGGATAAGTCCACCCGTTTTTGCACGACTATGATAGAGGTTCTTGTGAGGAACCAGAAGTATAACATATCTAACATATATAATCAATTGTCCTTGCAATATGCTACACCGTTGGACTCCTCTACCTCCATCAAAACATGGTTGCGGGACTTCGACAATGTTTTCACTGCGGAACAAATACTTGCAGGCTTTAACACTACCTGTGCGTTCAACACGAACGAATTTTGGCGGGAGCAGCAATTTAAAATTATGCATCATGCCTATATGCCTTGTTTGTACTCAAGATCGGACCCAACGATCTCTGCGTGTCCGCTTTGTGGCTCATATAAGCCATCCCTCCACCACAGGTTTTGGAGTTGTCCCTCGATCTCTAATTTCTGGTCCCAACTCTTGAACTTTATACTCTTCGTTTCTGCTCTCCCGCTACCTAGAGACCCACTGCTCCTTCTTTTTGGAAACCTGGATGTTCCCGTAACTGCTGCTTCACATCAGCACATTGCTCTGCTCAGAACTGCCAAACCGTGGCTCTCCACCTGCCTGATGGCAGCGAGAAGGTCAATTTTAAAAAAATGGGCCTCCAACTGCCCGCCAACCATTTCGGATGTCAAATTGGACTTACACTCTCTACTTCGTTTGGAGCGGCTCAGCATTCATAACTCCCCATCTACTCCAGGAGAGGAAAAGTTCAACCGCAAGTGGGGACAATATGTTTCAAGAATACTCCCTTCCTCGGAGTCTCAGCACCCCTCACATGGATTTCTAGCCTGGTCCTAATGTAGCCTCTGGGATATTCCTGATGCATTATGTATTGCTCGTATTAGGGGTAATCTGACTGTTTGAATTATACTTTCTGGGCCTTCTTGGACCTTTGACAATCTACCCTCCTTCCACTTTGGATTCAGTTTTCACTTTTCTTCTACTCTCTTTCTTTCACAACTTCGCTTCTTTGATGACTCTTAGGGAACTGTCCCCATACTAGCCCATCTACACCTCCACACACTGTCGAGCTGTTTCTTGCTACTGACATGTTCTTCCGGTCATCTGGCCTCTGAACCTAGGCAATACATTCCTAAGTCTTCTACTTCTCCCTCTTTTCTTTCTTTCTTTCTTTCTTTCTTTCTTTCTTTCTTTCTTTCTTTCTTTCTTTCTTTCTTTCTTTCTTTATCTTTGTCTTTCATGATGGTCTATTTCTTTCTAGACTTGTTTTCTCAATTTTCTTTCTCCTTATTTCCCTACGGTCTAATCTCTATTCTTTATTCTATGTTTTCTGTTTTTGTTCCCACTTCCTATCCATATGCACGTTGACCCTCCTCCTGGTCATTTGACTATTGGCTAACATGGAATATATCTGCTTGTCTCTCTAGAATTATACCTTTGCATGTTTTGACTCGTATCTTCTTAACAACCTGGATACATTACTCCTAAGCCCTTACATTTCGACACTTCGTGCGATGTCTCCCTTTCCATAAGTAAATCTTTTATTCCTACACATCTTTGTTTTTCTCTTTGTCTCTCTTGGGGCTTTTGCATATTCGTTATGAGAACAATTGGTATTTTTGGATTTTGTTACCTGCTTTGACATGTTGCTACGCTACGTATACTGTATAACTTTTATCGTTGGTTCATGTGTGTATAAGATAAAACCTAATAAAGTCTCTTTTAAAAAAAAAAAAACACCTTCCTCTGATCCGTGCCTGTCTTCCATATCTGGTAGTCTCACATTTCAGGCAGCACACAGAGTTCAGGTATATGTCAATGTGACACAAGGAAAGCAGCAAGGACTCGCTGAAACAGGGAAGACACCATTTGGCGCTAAAACTCTCCGTAAAGATGTTTTTCTTCTTTTTACGGAACTCCCTGTTTTCTATAATACGTCTGTATTTTTCCATGTCTTGGTTGGGGTTAGATGGAGTGATGGAAGCCCCTGTGACAGGTATAATTATGAAATAATCACATTCGTCTTTGCTGCAGATTTCTGAGGTTGTGGTAGAAGTCCGCAGAACGCCTCACCGTCTCGTATTCTAGGATCCCTCCCCGGGATCCTGCGCTCTGTACGCCATCCTCCGATGATGGCCTTGTCAGGTTTATTTATCCTCCCCGGGCCCTCCTGAATATTTTATAAGGAAGACACATGTACAATTCTATTGTGTGAATGTCTGTATCAGGAATAGCTCAGATTAACAATTCTGCTCTTCTATTATTATAACTCGGCAGATTTACCTGTAAACAATGAATTTTGGTTTTATTTGCTTTTTCTACAGCCGACACTTTAGCACGAAAGTCAGGGGTGAAGGGCCAGCTGGCATCTCACTGGTTGCCGTCCTATATCCCAGCTCCAAAGGGTGCATAACAGCAAATAACTGTTGGTTCAGGATGGCCTGTAGGACTTTTTTCCTTTTTTTCATCAAATTGGAGGTTTTTCTTTTTTTTCTTGGTCTCAGCCAGGTAACACGCATTTTCCAAACTCGCTAAGAAGTTTGTCCTCGAGTTCTACAGTTCCTTGGGCATCCCATATACCCCTAGACCCCATCCAAGTTGTTAAACCCCTAATGAAAACAACTAAATTAAATCCCTAATGAAAACCAGTCCTTGCTGTTTTTTTCGTTGTTTTCATTAGGGGTTTAACAACTTGGATGGGGTCTATAGGTATATGGGATGCCCAAGGAACTGTAGAACTCGAGGACAAACTTCTTAGCAACTATGTATAAAAAAGGTGGACTGGGAAAAATATAGCACTGTCCAGTGTTTGGTGTACCTCTTCAGACCCCAGATGAATCCTCCTATTCACCCAACTATGCTGAGGGTACCACAGAACAAAGGGGGTCCCAAGAGCTTGCAGTTAAGCAGTCCCAAGTGAAGACTAGTTAGGTATTGCACCTGATCTCCCTCTCCCCTTATCTGGCTCAGGGGGTGTAGGAGCATGCACACTGTCCTCTGCTGTTAGCTTAATGGGTTGGCGACTGCCTTCAGGCCTTACGCTGTGCTGGCTCCTTCCCTACTACATAGGCTGTCCTCCCCAGGAGATTTTGAGGCAGCGGAGAGCCTCTTCTTTAACGACCTTCCTGTAGGAAGGCTCCCCTCCCTGGGGCCCCCTCCCAGGCTCCTCACTTCAACCTTCCTCAATCCATCTTCCACCTGACACTTCACACTATTCCCCAGGCTCTCTGATATTTGAGGACACCATGCCCAGCCTCCTGCCAGGGGATTGGCCAAGGTCCCTCAGACATGCAGATCTGGACCTCCTCCCCTCCTCCAGAAAGCTCCCAGGTTTCTGGAAGGGTGGGAGAGCTCCAGAAACCCTTACCTGTTAAAGTCTCCCAACCTGTACTGAGGTGACCTCACTACCTCAGTCCCAGGCTGACTCATCTCCAGGATGCTACTTATCTCTACTGTACCCCCCACCAAAAAAAGCATCCTATCTAGCTAACCTGGAGGGTGTTAGACATGCAATTATTGCTAGTGGCTATTCACTGTATTCTCCTGTTGGGGGAAGCACCCCCCTATGGGAGAACACAGTGGTTGCAAAAAAGAAAATCACTGCATCTATGGCCGGCTTTAGGATTGCTTTCATAGCCGGGGTCCCCTAAACTGTATCTCCACTACCTCTTATCACAAGAGGCCCACCCTGAAGTGTTTAGCTACTACCTATTTTACAGTTTGCACCAAATTTGGAGTATCCCATATAGTATATATGGTTGAAAAAAAGACACGAGTCCATCCAGTTTAACCTATGTGTGTATTCCCATAGCCTTGTGGAGCTCTCTTAAAATTGAGCATTTTTATTAATCCCATATGTGCTCGGTGTTTACAGCTAACAATAAATTAAATCATGTTATGGTCACTGCTACCTAGATGTTCTTTTACTTGGACATTCGTAATAAGCTCTGAATGGTTTGAGATAACCAGGTCCAGCAGAGCATCATTCCTAGCAGAAAAAAACAAAACAGGACGCACTCTCCTCGTGCATTAACGCAAAAACTATAAATTTATTAAAAAGATGCAAAAACATACTCACAAGCCATAAAGGTCATAAAAACAGAGACAAGAAGTCAAAGGTGCCATTCGTGGACAGCATGCGTCCTTGGATAAAGTGTTAACGCGTTTCAGGAGTCGAACTCCCTTCCTCAGAGCTATAGATTGTATTCCTAGTTCCTAGCATCATTCCTTGTTGGGGCCTCTATGAACTGTATCATAAAATTGTCCTGTAGTAGGTCTAAAAAATTTTGCCCTTTAACTGTTCCTGCAGTACCATTACTCCAGTCAATTTACGGGTAGTAAAAATCCCCCATTATTATCACTGTCCCAGCCCTTGCAGCCCTTTCGATCTGTGCGAGGAGCTGAGTGTCCACCTCCTCATTAACACTGGGAGGCCTGTAACAAACTCCAATGATTACCTTTGTAGTACGCACCCCCCATGTGCAGTTCCACCCATAATACTTCAGCCTCATCACACTCTCCATCAACTAGGTCCTCAAAGAAAGCTAACAAAGAGAACTTAATACCGACTTTTGAAAGGAGATCTCTTTTTTTTTTTAACAGAAAAGGAGATATCTTAGCAGAAGAAATTAAACTATCTAAAACAACAGCCATCTTCCTCTTATCATACCAGTATGTGGTGCTCAGAAAAGTCCGGCGGCTGCCTTTGCACCTAGAAGAAAAGAGATAATATGGCAGACCATGGATATCTCACCTTTGCCTGTTATTCTGAAGATGGAGTCTAATTTGCCCGTATCTCACTCCATGTTCTCTACTGCAGACTCTTCCATTACCAAGGTGAGAATTAGCTCATTCATGTGTGCTCTGGCAGCTGTTCCAAACATTCTCCGTACTTGTTCAGACGCTTTAACTCCAAAAAGTCCAGGCTGGCACATCATGACTGGTGGCCTACGACTGAAGAGGGAAACCTATCCTCAGTTTATCAGGCCAAGGAAAATGTTTCAAGCAACTTGTCAATTTTTAATCAGCATTAAAGGTTGACATAGGAGGAGAATTAGCGTTGCACACTTGTGGTTGAATCCTCCCAGAAGCATACAGTTGCAAGAAAAAGTATGTGAATCCCTTGGGATTACGTGGAGTTTTGCATGAATTGGTCATAAAATGTGCTCTGAATGTCATCTAAGTCACAACAATAGAGGAACACAGTCTACTGAACATAATACTACACAAACATTAGATGTTGCCATGGTTTAATTGCACATAACATGTAAACATTCACAGTGCAGGGAGGAAAACGTATGTGAGGCCCTAGCTTAATGACTTCTCCCAGAGCTAATTGGAGCCAGGAGTGAGCCAACCTTGACTCCAATCAGTGTGATGATATTGGATGTGTTGCTGACAGCTGTCCTGCCCTTAAAAAACACACACCTGTTTTGGGTTTCCTGGTTTCAAGAAGCACTGTCTGATGTGAACCATGCCTCGCAGAAAAGAGCTCTCAGAAGACCTACCATCAAGAATTGTTGACTTGCATGAAGCTGGAAAGGGTTACAAAAGTATCTTCAAAAGCCTTGATGTTCATGTGTCCATGGTAAGACAGACTGTCTACAAATGGAGAAAGTTTAGCACTGTTGCTACTCTCCCTAGGCGTGGTCGTCCTGTAAAAATGACTGCAAGAGCAGAGCGCAGAATGCTGCATGAGGTAAAGAAGAATCCCAGAGTGTCAGCTAAAGACCTACAGAAATCTCTGGCACATGCTAACATTTGTGTTGACACATCTACAATAAGGAAAACATTAAACAAGAATGGAGTACATGGGAGGACACCACGGAGGAAGCCATTGCTGTCCAAAAAGAATATTGCAGCACGTTTGACGTTTGCAAAAGAGCACCTGGATGTTCCACAGAACTACTGGCAAAATATACTGTGGACAGATGAAACCAAGATTGAGTTGTTTGGGAAGAACACAGTTACAGTACATAAAAGCATCTGTTGACAAGTTTCTGACTTACATGACCATAATTATATCTAGAGATGAGCGAATTATTCAAAAATTCGGTTCGGCTGATTCGCCGAATTCGCCGAATTAATTTGCTTCGAGCCGAATATATTCGCTGCGAATTTAACTTATAAAAAGGGTGTTTCTAGGCTTCAGAGAGCCTTTATATTAGTGCAGAACACTGTACCTTTAATTTAAATGCCCTTGGAGTCTGCTGGGGAAGAGAAATAATACTGTCAGTCAGTATGACATGCAGATGAGTGCCGTCGATCTTAGAATCACCGCACACTTCACTCATTTGGGCAGTCACGGGGCCAAAACCAGAGTGTGGAGCCACAGTGTGGCGGTGGAGGCAGCAGCAATGGGAGGCCATACAGCACCCTATGACAAAATGGAACCCACCAGCAGTGTGAGGAGACCTGAAAGTGGCACATGGCAGAGTGTGGCGATGGAGACAGCAGCAATGGGAGGCCGTACAGGGACCCATGACACACTCTGGACCTGGCAGCAGCATGAGGAGGCGGTACAGGGGCCCATGACAGATTACGGACCTGGCAGCAGCATGAGGAGTCGGTACGGGGGCCCATGGCAGATTACGGGCCTGACAGCAGCATGAGGAGGCGGTACAGGGGCCCATGGCAGAGTGGCGGAGCGTAAGCAGCTAAAATTGAAGGCCATACAGAGGCCTATGTTAAAAAGTCCCCCCAGCAGCAGCGTGGGGAGACGACTATCAAGAGTCCAATGGCAGAGTGGCGGAGCAGAAGCAGCTTCAATTGAAGGCCATACACAGGCCTAGGTTTAAAAGTCCCTCACAGTTAATTCCAATAACGAACTCTACTCCTCCGTGCAATCTACTTACGAGACCCTGGGCAGGTCTGGGTCCAATTTGTGGTAGAGACTGGTTTTGTTCAGCCATGCTTGAGCGAGTAATAACAGGTCTGTGCTGCCCTTTGGTGTCTGGCTTAATGCGCACAACACTGAACGTCCCAGCGTTTGTCAACGATTTGCCGTTAAGTGATGCAAACCCGCTGAACTACGTTCATGAGGAGCTGGTACAGGGGGCCATGAATCAGTATGGACCTGGCAGCAGCGTGAGCAGACGACAGAGGCACATGGCGCAGGGTGGCGGTGTAGGCAGCATTATTCTGAAGCCATACACAGGCCTAGGTTAAAAAGCGGAAGCCGTCAGCAGCGTGAGCAGACGACAGAGGCACATGGCGCAGGGTGGCGGTGGAGGCAGCAGCAATGGAAGGCCATACAGCACCCTATCACAAAATGGAACCCACCAACAGTGTAAGGAGACCTGAAAGTGGCACATGGCAGAGTCTGGAGATGAAGTCAGCAGCAATGGGAGGCCGTACAGGGACCCATGACACACTCTGGACCTGGCAGCAGCAAGAGGAGGCGGTACAGGGGCCCATGGCAGAGTGGCGAAGCGTAAGCAGCTTAAATTGAAGGCCATACAGAGGCCTATGTTAAAAAGTCCCCCCAGCAGCAGTGTGGGGAGACGACTATCAAGAGTCCAATGGCAGAGTGGCGGAGCAGAAGCAGCTTCAATTGAAGGCCATACACAGGCCTAGGTTAAAAAGTCCCCCCAGCAGCAGCGTGGGGAGACGACTATCAAGAGTCCAATGGCTGAGTGGCGGAGCGGAAGCAGCTTCAATTGAAGGCCATACACAGGCCTAGGTTAAAAAGTCCCCCCAGCAGCAGTGTGGGGAGACGACTATCAAGAGTCCAATGGCTGAGTGGCGATCCGGGAAGTCAGCGTTGTGATTGCAGATGCAATGCAGAGATTCTATGAGGTGATGCCGTGGGTGCGAAGAAGATCATATACCGTTGTACTTCCATCCATAAGACGGAACAACCTGCGAACCGGGAGCTTTATTGCCCTGACCCGCTGAGCAGCTTCTGGGATACCCAAGAGGCCCATGGCAGAGTGGCGGAGCGTAAGCAGCTTCAATTAAAGGCCATACAGAGGCCTATGTTAAAAAGTCCCCCCAGCAGCAGCGTGGGGAGACGACTATCAAGAGTCCAATGGCAGAGTGGCGGAGCGGAAGCAGCTTCAATTGAAGGCCATACACAGGCCTAGGTTAAAAAGTCCCCCCAGCAGCAGTGTGGGGAGACGACTATCAAGAGTCCAATGGCTGAGTGGCGATCCGGGAAGTCAGCGTTGTGATTGCAGATGCAATGCAGAGATTCTATGAGGTGATGCCGTGGGTGCGAAGAAGATCACATACCGTCGTACTTCCATCCATAAGACGGAACAACCTGCGAACCGGGAGCTTTATTGCCCTGACCCGCTGAGCAGCTTCTGGGATACCCAAGAGTTTGGCTTCTGTGGGGAATATGGTTGAAAACTGAAACTTAAAGGCATGTTGACGGAAGGGCACCAGTGTCAGTGCTCCGGAGGGAATATAGCTTCAAAGCTGACACTTAAAGGTATATCGACGGTCAGAGACCACAGGAAGTGGAGCTTGCGTCTTAAATCGACTGAATGTGGCAGACGTGAAAAGTCTACGGGCCGTATATGAAACGGGTTGTTCCTCTTTCTGGAATAAGTGTTGGAAATGGCCACTCTTTTTGGTGTGGCGTTTTGTCTATTTAATTCCGATAACGGACTCTACTCCTCCGTGCAATCTAGTTACGAGACCCTGGGCAGGTCTGGGTCCAATTTGTGGTAGAGACTGGTTTTGTTCAGCCATTGTTGAGCGAGTAATAACAGGTCTGTGCTGCCCTTTGGTGTCTGGCTTAATGCGCACAACACTGAACACTGTGTCCCTGAGTAACGATTCTGTGTCCCTGAGTAACGATTCTGTGTCCCTGAGTAACGATTCTGTGGCCCTAAAGTCTCTGTGGCCCTAACTCTGTCCCTTAATACACACAGGTCTGTCTCTCTTGAATGACCGGAGGCTAATGGAGAATTCTAAGATGGCCGCGATTTATAGCTCCACCATTACACAGTGCTGGCTGGCTGCTGATTGGCTAATGCGATCACATGTCATGAATGCATTATGGGTCAGCGCGCCTTGTCTGCGCGCCTTCCCAGAGATCCCCGCCCCATCTTCTCTGTCCATTTTCTCCGTCGCCACACATGTCGCCGCCATTTTTGGGAAAATTCGATTCGTGCATCCGAAGTTTGCTAATCTTCGGATTCGTCGCGAATAGAATTTTTCCAAATCTTCGGAACGAATTCCACTTCGTCATGTTCGATTCGCTCATCTCTAATTATATCTATTGAAAGAGTTCCAGTACATAAAAGCAACTGTTGATGCATTTCTGCCTTACATGGCCTTAGTTATATTTAATGAAACAGCTCCAGTACATAATAGCAACCTCTGACATGTTTCTGACTTATACTCCCTTAGTCATAGCTATTTAAAAAGCTCCAGTGCATACTAGTAACTGTTGATGTGTTTGTACCTTATGTTGCTTTATTCATAGCTATTGAAAAAGCTCCAGTACAAAAAAGAAAACTTTTGACACATTTCTACCTTATACAGCCTTATTCCTGGCTATTGAAAATGCTCCAGTACATAAAATCAACCACTAATGTGTTTCTGCCTTACACAGCCCTAGTCATAGCTATTTCAAAAGCTCCAGTACATAAAAGCAACCATTTATGCATTCCTGCCTTACATGTCCTAAATCAGGGGCGGACTGACAACTCATGGGGCCCCCGGGCAATAGGGGATCATTGGGCCCCTGTGTCCTTGCCCAAACTCAAAAAAAGCCTATGAAAAAGGTACCAGGGACATCTCATGGGGCCCCCTACTGACCCCGGGCCTTCGGGCAGTGCCCGAGTTTCCAAATGGTCAGTCCGCTCCTGTCCTAAATTATAGCTATTGAAAAAGCTACAGTACATAAAAGTTCCCGTTGACACGTTTCTGGCTTACGTGACCATAGTCATAGCTATAGCTACATAGTTAGTCTGGCTGAAAAAAGACAAAAGTCCATCCAGTTCAACCATAGAAAAAAAAAGTTATAATCCTACACCCACAGTTGATCCAGAGGAAGGTAAAAAAAACAAGCAAAGCACAATCCAATTTGCTCCTGCAGGGGAAAAAACTCCTTCCTGATCCCCCGAGAGGCAATCAGATATTCCCTGGATCAACTTTACCTATAAATGTTATATCCAGTTATATTCTGTGTATCCAAGAAAGGATCCAGGACTTTCCTACAGCAATCCACTGAGCTGGCCACAACCAACTCTTGAGGGAGTCTATTCCACATTTTCACAGCTCTCACTGTGAAGAAACCTTTCCGTGTTTGGAGATTACATTTCTTTTCCTCCAGATGTAAAGAGCGCCCCCTTGTCCTCTGTGATGACCTCAGGGGGGAATAACTATACCGAGCTCACTATATGAACCACTGATGTATTTATACATGGAGATCATATCCCCCCCTTATGTGTTATACATGGTGATCATATCCCCCCTTATGTATTATACATGGAGATCATATCCCCCCTTATGTATTATACATGGAGATCATATCCCCCCTTATGTATTATACATGGAGATCATACCCCCCCTTATGTATTATACATGGAGATCATATCCCCCCTTATGTATTATACATGGAGATCATATCCCCCCTTATGTATTATACATGGAGATCATATCCCCCCTTATGTATTCTACATGGAGATCATATCCCCCTTATGTATTATACATGGAGATCATATCCCCCCTTATGTATTATACATGGAGATCATATCCCCCCTTATGTATTCTACATGGAGATCATATCCCCCTTATGTATTCTACATGGAGATCATATCCCCCTTATGTATTATACATGGAGATCATATTCCCCTTATGTATTATACATGGAGATCATATCCCCCTTATGTATTATACATGGAGATCATATCCCCCCCTTATGTATTATACACGGAGATCATATCCCCCCTTATGTATTATACATGGAGATCATATCCCCCCTTATGTATTCTACATGGAGATCATATCCCCCTTATGTATTCTACATGGAGATCATATCCCCCTTATGTATTATACATGGAGATCATATTCCCCTTATGTATTATACATGGAGATCATATCCCCCTTATGTATTATACATGGAGATCATATCCCCCCCTTATGTATTATACACGGAGATCATATCCCCCCTTATGTATTATACATGGAGATCATATCCCCCCTTATGTATTATACATGGTGATCATATCCCCCCTTATGTATTATACATGGAGATCATATCCCCCTTATGTGTTATACATGGAGATCATATCCCCCCTTATGTATTATACATGGAGATCATTTCCCCCCCTTATGTATTATACATGGTGATCATATCCCCCCTTATGTATTATACATGGTGATCATATCCCCCTTATGTATTATACATGGAGATCATTTCCCCCCTTATGTATTATACATGGAGATCATATCCCCCTTATGTATTATACATGGAGATCATATCCCCCCTTATGTATTATACATGGAGATCATATCCCCCCTTATGTATTATACATGGTGATCATATCCCCCCTTATGTATTATACATGGAGATCATATCCCCCCTTATGTATTATACATGGATATCTTACCCCCCCTTATGTATTATACATGAAGATCATATCCCCCCCTTATGTATTATATATGGTGATCATATCCCCCCTTATATATTATACATGGAGATCATATCCCCCCTTATATATTATACATGGAGATCATATCCCCCCTTATGTATTATACATGGAGATCATATCCCCCCTTATGTATTATACATGGATATCTTACCCCCCCTATGTATTATACATGGTGATCATATCCCCCCCTTATGTATAATACATGGAGATCATATCCCCCCTTATGTATTATACATGGAGATCATATCCCCCCCTTATGTATTATACATGGAGATCATATCCCCCCTTATGTATTATACATGGAGATCATATCCCCCCCTTATGTATTATACATGGAGATCATATCCCCCCTTATGTATTATACATGGAGATCATATCCCCCCCTTATGTATTATACATGGAGATCATATCCCCCCTTATGTATTATACATGGAGATCATATCCCCCCTTATGTATTATACATGGAGATCATATCCCCCTTAATCTCCTCTTCTCAGTAGAGAATACATTCAGTTCCTCTAATCTTTCCTCATAGCTGAGCTCCTCCATGCCTCTTATCAGTTTGGTTGCCCTTCTCTGTACTTTCCCCAGTTCCCCAATGATATCTCTCTCTGGGGTCTATACCTCTTTTAATACAAGAGAGGGTTTTGCTCGCTTTAGAACCCGCAGCTTGGCATTGCTGCCATTATTAAGCTTGTGATCTACCAGAACCCCCAGGTCCTTCTCCACCATTGACCCCCCCAGATCCTTCTCCACCATAGATTCCCCCAGTTGTACCCCCCCCTAGTATGTATGATGCATGCATATTCTTAGCCCCCAAGTGCAGAACCTTACATTTATCAACATTAAACCTCATTGGCCCCATAGTCCCCCAATTACACAGAGCATTGAGGTCGGCTTGTAAGTTGAATACATCCTGTAAGGACGTTATTCCACGGCACAGCTTGGTGTCATCTGGAAAAATAGCTATTGAAAAAGGTCCAGTACATATAAGCAACTGTTGATTCATTTCTGCCTTACATACAAGTTATATTTACTGAAACAGCTCCAGTACATAATTGCAACTTCTGACATGTTTCTGACTTATAAAGCCTTAGTCATAGCTATGTAAAAGGCTCCAGTGCATAATAGCAACTGTTGATGTGTTTCTACCTTACTCTGCCTTATTCCTAGCTATTGAAAATGCTTCAGTGCATAAATCAACCACTGATGTGTTTCTGTCCTACACAGCCTTAGTCACAGCTATTGGAAAAGCTTCAGTAAATAAAAGCAACTATTGATGCTTTTGTACCTTACATGGCTTTATTCATAGCTATTGAAAAAGCTCCAGTACATAAAAGCAACTGTTGATTCATTTATACTTTACACTGAGACAAGTAGCTATAGCACTGGAGAGGCTCCTACTGACTATCAGGATAGGTATAGAGGCAGGTCAACCTGGAGGATGATGAGGGCTCACCCAAGTGTGGGGTCTGTGCACTAACTGGTATCCATTAGAGCTCCTGATGGGTTTTGCTGCATATTAGTTCAGGTTCGTTGTCCTCAGGATCACCTCACCAGGAAGTGAGTAAGTCGGGGTCCAATAGCACATGTAGGAAGAAGGAGGGATAAACAAACCAAAGGTTGGTAACAAGTGGTTAAAGGTTGGGATCAAGTGGAAGGATAGTGAAGGAACAAGCCAAAGTTTGGTAACGAGTGATAGCAAAGTTATGGACCACATCAGGAGTGACAAGAATGAGATATTGGTTGGAGAGAGCACTATAATCTGGCAAACAGGAAGTACAAAGGCATGGCTCTAATAGAAAATTCAAGGGAGGAGTAAAGATTTCAAGGTTCAAGAGAAAAAAGGCACAAGGCAATATGCCTCATGCCTAACCAGGAATCAAACAGCTAGCTGTCTAGCATCTCAGGTGGCTCAGCAAGCAGAGATACTGCTAGACAAAGCTGAGGTTACAGGTTGAGTTCTGAATCCTGACACCTGCCTTAGTCATAGCTGTTGACAAAGCTCCAGTATATAAAAGCAGCTTCTGACATGTTCCTGCCTTACATGGCCTTAGTCATAGCTTTTGACAAAGCTCCAGTATATAAAAGCAGCTTCTGACATGTTCCTGCCTTACATGGCCTTAGTCATAGCTTTTGACAAAGCTCCAGTATATAAAAGCAGCTTCTGACATGTTCCTGCCTTACATGGCCTTAGTCATAGCTTTTGACAAAGCTCCAGTATATAAAAGCAGCTTCTGACATGTTCCTGCCTTACATGGCCTTAGTCATAGCTATTGACAAAGCTCCAGTATATAAAAGCAGCTTCTGACATGTTCCTGCCTTACATGGCCTTAGTCATAGCTATTGACAAAGCTCCAGTATATAAAAGCAGCTTCTGACATGTTCCTGCCTTACATGGCCTTAGTCATAGCTATTGACAAAGCTCCAGTATATAAAAACAGCTTCTGACATGTTTCTGCCTTACATGGCCTTAGTCATAGCTATTGACAAAGTTCCAGTACATAAAAGCAGCTTCTGACATGTTCCTGCCTTACATGGCCTTAGGCATAGCTATTTACAAAGCTCCAGTACATCAAAGCAACCTCTGGTGTGTTTCTACCCTATTCAGTCTTAGTCATAGCTATTGAGAAAGCTCCAGTACATAAAAGCAACTGTTGACACGTTTCTGGCTTAGCTATGACTAAGGCCGTATAAAGCAGAAACGTGTCAGCCATTGCTTTTATGTAATAGAGATTTTTCATTAAAGGATGGTGTCTCCCATGAGTTGGTCTCTGGAGGTGATCTCTTCTAAGCTTTTATTCCTATTTATATTCATTCACGTTCTAGTGCCGGTACATCATAACAGGATTGCACAATACAAAATCTAGGAAATGCTCTAAAATTAAAGTCTATCTGAAAAGACTTTTTTCCAAGTTTTGGATGGAATGGTGAGGGGTTTGGCTCACTTGCAGATTTTCCCCTCTATTAGTACTGGTGATTATTGTCAGAGGGGTTATGTATAGCCCCTGAGGTGTGATTTTGGCATGCCTGCAGTGTGGCAAGTTTCAGATAGGTACTCATTTTGTAAGGGAAAGATTGGTATAATTTAGAGACAGGTTCCTGTCCTGGGAACAGAGAGGGAAGGTTTAGGGCCCTCTTGGACACCACCTTTACTAGTGTTCAAGCTAATTGGTCAGGTGCATTTCTGCATACCACTCTGCTAGGACCGCATCCCCATGGGAAGGTCACCACCAAGAAGTACCATGGGTACATGTTTAAGAAAGCACACCTCAAACAACCTCCTGTATGTAGTCCTGCCTTCCTATCCTACTGTACAGTAGCTTTAGGAGTAGAGAGGCTCCCACAGACCAGCTGGACAAGTACAGAAGCAGGTCACCCCGGCGGGTTACATGGGCTCACTCTAGGTGCAGAGTCTAAGCACTAACCGCTGTTCACCAGAATAGGGGAGATGGGTTTTGTTGTGTGTTAGTATCAGTTTGTGGTCCTCATGATCGCCCCACCAGGAACTGAGCAAGCCAGGGTCTAGTAGCAGATATAGGAAATAGGGATCAATCAGAAGCGTAGTCGAGGAACAAGCCAAGGGTGGGTACAAAGTACAGACGGCAACAGAAGTGACAAAAGTGAGATATTGGCAAGAGAAAGCACAATAATCTGGCAAATAGAAAGTGCAAAGGCATGGCTAAAATAGGAAGTCCATGGGAGAAGCACAGAGTTCAAGGTTCAAGAGAAACAAGGTTCAAGGAATTGTCCATGGAGCTGTCCAGCATCCCAGTTGGCTCAGCAAGAAAAGACACTACCAGACACAGGTTCAGACCCGGGTCCCTGACATCTCCGTAAGTACGCAACTGTTGAATAGAATGTAACTTTGGAGGAAGAATACTTCTGTCAGGGATCGCCGTGGCGCTGGTCCCGACGCAGGCGCAGTGCGCCGCTTCACACAGGAATGCGGGCACTAGGTCCGGGCCGGCCGCGGCAAGCTCGCGCATGCGCAGTGAGTGACGCGGGCGCGCGCCGAGCACCAATGACAGCGCAGGGCGCGGTATTTAAATCGCCCTGAGCTGTCATTGAATGCCGTTTGGTCTAATCTGTTCCTGTGATACCTGTGTTACTGTGAATACTTACCTGGATTGTCTGACCTTGCTGCCCTCTCCTGCCCTGATCCCTGGCTTGCCTGACCTCTCTTCTGAATGCCCCCTATTTGTTCTGATATACTGTTGCTGACCTGGCGTGTGACCCGACTATTCTCTGCCCGCTGTATTGTACCTTGCATACACCACGGTTCCTGACCCGGCTTGTTTGACCCTGCACCTGCTCAGCCATCCATCCCTCCATCCATCCATCCCGTTGGGATCTCCCGACCTCCTCACATCAGGCTCTTCCTCTGCGGGAGCCCTCGGCGAATACCTCTACCAGTGGTGGGTGTGCCCAGTAATCGCGACCTGGTCTCAGAGCGCTCCAAGTCCATCCCCACCATCAGGGGCCCTGGTGAACAAGTGCTCTGGGACTTAGATTCCGCACTCTGGAAGCACCCCACCGGTGGATTGCTAGAGGTGCCGCCGGGCGGGCCCTTACAACTTCATTTTTGTAACTGCTGATTGCTCCGCATAAAAACCACGTAAAAAAGTTGGGTTTCCTGTTCCCTTTAAAGCTCCGCCTCATGGCTAGCCCCACCCATAAGGGGCAAACCATGCACAAAGGTTCTTCCACTGAAGAATTAAAGTGGGCAGGAGCCCTAAACAGACTTTTTTTCTTAGTGAGCTGCATTCCTAGAAAGCTCTGCGTTGGAGCTAAATCTCACATCCTGCAGAAGAAATATATCGTATTTATGAATGTGAAACTCATATTTACATTTTTATTAGACATTTTATGACAGCATGTGACAAGTTTATGGGCGACATCTGCAGACGGGTAACAACTGGTATAAGATAATAGCCCAGTAAACTGTGCGAGGTTCTGAGCCTCTTATCATAATATAATGGAAAGATTTAATGACTATACAATAAAGGACAGGATGGCGGTTAACAATGACCCCCAGGGAGCCATCCTGGATGGAGAGGACATTTGTAGAATGAGATAAAGCAATCACTGTTGGCTTTGATCAATATGTGAGTATTTTAGAGTTGGTGTCGGTTTGGTGACCTCTCCAAAATGTCCACAGAGAACCCAGACCTGGACTGGCCACATAATTTCCTGGAAGGGAACAATAAAGTTGAACCTGATCCAGGCAGGCAGATAAATGCATATAGGGGGACTCTTTTACCTGCCAAAAGATTTGTATTTCTTTCCATCCAGTCCTGAGAGTTACACAGCTCTGACACACAGTGCAGCCCTGTTTGGCAAGGCAAGAGACTGGATTTTTCTCTTTTGCAGTTCAGTTAGGGCTCTTTCAAACTGGAAGCCGAGTTTAAATATGGGTGCAACATGTAACATACTCCTAAAGGTGAACTTATCCTTTAATGATGTATTAATGATTACAGATCTGCATTAATGTGTGCTTTTTTATATCTGCTTGTTCAGAATAAATGGCTCCTCCAGCTGCACAGCTTCCAATTACTTCCAAACAGGCTGTGTACTTAACATTTTACCTGCACTAAAACCTTCCTCGTGCCTGACTGTCAGGGACAAAACAGTAATAGCTCTGCCCACTTAGAATTAACTGGAGGAACCAATAAAACTGAACTCTGGGATAAGCAATTATTGTCTAAATTGCATCAAACACAAGACCTGTGGGTCGCCGACCATTTTCATGTTGCCTTGGCACCTCACCTGCAGGAACCCCCACTCATCTTCACCCTACCTTGTCTCAGCAGTCCGTGCCAGAAAGGAGGACAGAACCCTTCCTACAGATCCTGCACTTCTCCATATAGCCATGGAGAGGCTCATCTCTTCTCCCTCCAACGTCGGCAGCAGAGAGAAGGATTGAGTCTCTCTGTGCAGCTGCAGAACCTCTTCTTCTCCGCATTCCCTGGTCTCAACATTCAGTAGATTCCAGCAGCTGACTCTAGCCCTCCTTTGGTTCTCCATCAGACCCTGAACTTTCTGCTTCCCAGCTCTGCCCCAGCTTCTTCCTGGCAGCAGCACAAAGTAAGGGGGGGGGGGGGGTGTTAGGGGCGTATTTACCATGGGACAAACAAGGCATTTGCATTGGGCAGCATTTTTCAAGTGGGGACACATGTGGCAGGTAACTGAGAATGGGGACCAGTTGAGGCATTGCATGAGCTCCGGGACGTGGGATCCAAGAGAGGCTGCGGGCTGCTGGAGGGTGTAGGCAGAGACCGATTCTCATTCCCGGGGATGTCCGGATAAATGGCTGAGCTCAAAGCAGCTGGACATCTGGGGGTCACACTACGTAAGTACGATGTTCTGCTCCTACCTGGCACTCTGTACCGGGGCTGTACACCTTAAGGTACGCTGGGAGGGCTCTGTGGCCTCAGCATAGTCTAAAGTGTTCTGTCTACTGTCAGACCTCATATCCTCCTAATTACGACAATTCACAGATCTCTCCTTGTCACCCTTCAGATTGTCTCTTCCTGGTTGAGATCTCTCTCTCTCATAGTGGGGGGGCAGGGTTCTTGACATCTGATATAAGGGGGTGTGGGGTGCTCTGGACATCTAGTCTTACAGATACAACTGGCCCTTTGAAGGCAACCATACTGCTGATGCGGCCTGCAATGAAATTGAGTTTGACACCCCTGGTGTAAATCCATTGCTCATGCATATTCTTCCTTGACTCTCGGAGTCCTTTGTGTATTTCTTCCACATCTGTGCAGTAGTCCAGTGCCTAACTTTGCCTTTTCAGGCTTTGAGCAGTCTGGTGCTATGTCTTCAAAACAGCAACCTGTAAGCAAGAGCTGAACTGATACTGAAATCTGTTACCTGCTGTTGCTGACCAGGATTGCCTGACCATTCTCTCACCTTCTTCCATGTCTACTACTTTCCTCTTTGCTGACTTGGACTGTCTGACTATTCTCTACTCGCTGCTGACAAGACTCCTGCTTGATCTCCAGCCTAGATTACTACCTGCTTATTGCCAGCCTGAACTGTTTGACTACTCTCTGATCCCCACCTGCCAAGACTCCTTGCTTGATTCCGACTACACTCTTGTCTCCTGTCCCCACATCATTCCCACTATGCTCCTGGGTTCCCCTGGTGTGGCACACCTGAGGGCTGCAACCTGGTGCCAGCTCACAGCAATGTAGCCCAAGAACCATAAGGGCTCCTAGCTCAACTTCACCATCAGGAGTTCTGGTGAAGACCAGCTGATGCTGAGCCTTGGGGGAGACCATGTCTCTGGCCAGGGTAATACCTGTAACACTTGAGGAGGGTGGACTACTGCAGAAGACCACACCAGGGTCTCTCATGTCAGCCAACAGCAGGAAAATAAGGGAACACCAGATTACAAATCACTGGAGGGCAGGGGATTGGGAAAACATTCCCTGGGTTGATGAATCTTGAGTTCTGATACAACATGGATGGTTGGAATCTCGTGTACATAGGATAAATCCTAGGGGACTGACATGGAATGAAAGTTTCCCAGCCTGAATATGTGAAAGAAAGCGTTATGGAGCCAGCATGGATTAATATCTGTAGGGGCTGTCCCCAGCACCAGGTTGATTTCACATGTCAAAGAATTGAGGATGATCTGAGGGCAAAAGTGGGTCCAACATGGTACTATACAGGTGTGCTTAACAAAGTGACCGTCGAATGTAATTTACCTCCCCCACGAATCCTCTTCTCTCTTGTTGTAAATGTACTCTTGACAACTGCAGCACTTGAAGATGGACTCTAACAATAGATACTTTTACATAATAACATTGGTCCAACTTGGATCAATTCTGTATACACTATTTTACCAAGAGGATTTGGGACACCCCTCCAAATCATGTGATTCAGGTGTTCCAATCCCCTCCATATCATGTGATTCAGGTGTTCCAATCCCCTCCATGGACACAGGTGTATACAATCCATCCCCTAGGCATGCAGATGGCTTCTACAAACATTGGTGAAAGAATGGGTCGCTCTCAGGAGCTCAGTGACTCCAAGTGTGGTCCCGTGATAGGTGGCCACCTGGGCAATAAGTCCATCCATGACAATTCCTGGCTACTAAATATTCCACGCTCAACTGTTAGTGGGATTATAACAAAGTGGAAGCAACTGGGAACAACAGCCACTCAGCCACCAAGTGGTAGGCCACGTCACATGACAGGGCGGGGTCAACGCATGCTGAAGCGCACAGTGCGCAGAAGTCGCCAATTGTCTGCAGAGTAAATAGCTAAAGACATCCAAATTTCATGTGGCTTTCAGATTAGCATAGCAACAGTGTGTAGAGAGCTTCATGGAATGGGTTTCCATATCCGAGCAGCTGCATCCAAGCCTTACATCACCAAGTGCAATGCAATGCATTGGATGCAGTGGTGTAAAGCATGCCACCACTGGATTCTAGAGCAGTGGAGACGTGTTCACTGGAGTAACGAATCACACTTCTCTCTCTGGCAATCTGATGAACGTGTCTGGGTTTGACGGTTGCCAGGAGAATGGTACTTGCCTGACTGCATTGTGCCAAGTGTAAGTTTGGTGGAGGGGGGATTATGTTGTGGGGACATTTTTCACAGGTTAGACTTGGCCCCCTAGTTCCAGTGAAGATAACTTTTAAGGAGTCAGCATACCAAGACATTTTGGACAATTTCATGCTCCCAACTTTGTGGGAAGAGTTTGGGTATGGCCCCTTCCTGTTCCAACATGACTGCGCACCAGTGCACAAAGCAAGGTCCATAAAGAGCAAGTTTGTGGGGGAGGAACTTGACTGTCCTGACTTCAACTTGATAGAACACTTTTAGGATGAAAGAAAGCGGAGACTGTGAACAAGGCCTTCTCGTCCAACATCAGTGCCTGACCTCACAAATGTGCTTCTGGAACACACTCCTAAACCTTGTGGACGGCCTTCCCAGAAGAGTTGAAGCTGTTATAGCTGCAAAGGGCGGGGCCAACTCAATATTGAACCCTACGGACTAAGACTGGGGGGCCATTAAAGGTCATGTGTGTAAAGGCAGGTGTCCCAATACTTTTGGCATTATAGTGTATACCATATCCAGGGGATCCCTCTAGAAGCTGGAAATACCTGTAGTAGACACCACTACAACACCACTATTACACTGCTATTACAGAAATCTCCACTGGCTTCCAGATCCTGTGCCAAGTGGCTGTCCTGCTGCATTGTGAACACAGGAGGTAGGCTGCTTGGCATGGGCGCCATTCAGAGATCACTTTACATTTCCTCATAAAATGCAAAGTATTCTCTGATTGGACAAGGTGGTGAGATGGGGTGGTGATGTCTAATTCTCCACCTCATTCAATCTGAGAATGCTTTACATTCATTAAGAAAATTTAAAAGGATTCTCTGAATGGCGCTCGTGCCCAGTGGTCAACCTCCTGTGTTCACAATGCAGTAGGGCAGCCCCTTGGTAGGGGACCTGGAAGCTAGTTGAGATTTCTGGAGTTGCAGTGCCTACTAAAGTGAGTTCCAGCTTCTGGAGCAGACGTTCTCAACCATGTCTGTCAAACTCCTCCAAGGTTGCTCCAAGGTTGACTAGATGTTCCTGGAGCTGTGGCTAACTGACCTCCCATCAGATGGCACTTTCATTGTTTCAGGTGCAACACCACTTGGCAGAGCCAGCAGCATGACTGCAAGTGTGTCATTCTGACTACCCCTGGGGGGGTGGCTATCTTCCCCCTTCCCGTCACCAATGTAAGAGTCATTTTCCCAATGTCCCCCAATGGAGTAATCTTTCCAGGGGTGTCCTGCGATTTGAAACATTTTTCAAGTGCTCCTCAGGGGTAAAAAGGTTGAGAAAGACTGTTCTAGAAGGATCCAACAGGTATGGTCTATACATAGTTGGTCCAAGTTGGAACAATGTACCTCTGTATAAAATAACCTGGATTTCCAGCAGGCTACATGGAAGTCTATAGAGCGGAAAGTATTGTGCCGTTGTTCTGGGCGGCTGAAAAAAACTAAAATGTAAATAGTATTAATTACCATCTGCTCCTGGCTACAGTCTGGAATTTTACATGTTCAGCATTCTTGCTTTGTGTTTTTTCCTATTAATTCTCCAAGCTGTTCATCGTAATTCCTTGTTTTAATTACAGCTGAAAAAAAAAACAAAACAAAAACAAACCAGAGAAAAGTAAAAAAACTTTGTTGGATCAAACGAAACGCCCCTGGCCATGGCAGACTCATGCGCCTCGCAGCATCGTCAATACAAAAACTCCAAATGTTTGATTTTACGCTCTGCTTTGATTTAGGATTTTTTTTCATGGATCCCTGGATTTTATTGGATCATTGTAAATTTCTTAGATTGTCTTAAGACAAGCAGATCCCTTTCCAATTCGTTAGCATGGTATTCCTCGGCATGGTTAAGTTATCATAGCTGTTTTGGTTAAATGGTTAGCACTTCTGCCAGGCAGCACTAGGGGTTGTCAGCTCAAATCCCAACCACGACAACAGCTGCCTGGAGTTTGCATGTTCTCTGTGTGGCTGCGTGGGTTTCCTCCAGGTACTTTGGAATGTACATTGCAAGGATCCTAACAAATTTTGTAGCAGAACCTACCTTTTGTTGCTCTGAAGAAAAAGCCTTTTGGTTCACCAGGCTGACTGCCTACCAGGGGCGGATTGACAATTTCTGGGGCCCCCGGGCAATAGGGGATCATGGGGCCCGTGTCCTTGCCCAAACTCAAAAAAGCCTATGAAAAAAGGTACCAGGGGCTTCTCATGGGGCCCCCTACTGACCCTGGGCCCTCAGGCAGTGCCCGAGTTTCCAAATGGTCAGTCCGCCCCTGCTTCCTACTCATTCTGAATGGCAGGGTCCAGTTCATTAAAATCAGCTGATGCACTCTCAGTGTTCCAATGAGAAAAGCTGCAGTGTGTGCATCCCTTTACAAGTATTTAGCTCTTAGAGAGTATCTCACTAAAACTGAAGTCCCTGTTGCAGAGGATGCCTAAAATCCAGCTTGTATCTTAGTGCAGACTTCTGGGAAAATCAGAGAGCCAATCACACAATCTGGAAATTTCATTTTTAAAGGAGGTCCATACATCAGTGGTATACAGAACCCTTCCAGGTCATCATATTGCATTGAATTTTACAGACATTTACAGGAGATTAAAAAGAAAAGGTAATTTTTAATAACATTATATTACAATATAGCTGTAGCTGATGTTGCAGTTGTATACGTTATGTTATGTATTTTTTATTTGCTATATTTTTTCCCTCAAAAAAGTGGCGTTTTCCTTTAATGTCATCCAAATCATAAACCACTATTACCTGAACCCAATCTAGGCTTTCAACAATGAGCAGATCCTGTCTCCAGGGCTTTCCAGGCTGGTTCATACTTTCCATTTCTGCTACCTTTGTGATTAAAGGATACCCCACGTTTGTGGAAACAATATAACAACCAAAAATAACACAGCACTTACAATTGCTACACAAGCCTTAATTTAATGTTATTAAAAATTTAATTTCCAAAGTAGACAAATAACCACTAGGTCTTCCAACTCAACTTCACCATCAGGAGTTCTGTCGAAGACTAGTTGACGCCTAGACTCAGTGCCTTGATGGAGATCATGTCGCCTACTACGGGTGATACCCATAACATTCCAAGAGGGTGGACCACGGCAGAAGATTTCAGGGTCCATCCTGTCAACTAAAAGCAGGAGAATGAGGCTACAGGGGGCACCAGATCACCAACGCTGGAGGACTGAGTATTGAGAAAACATTCCCTGGGTTGATGGAGCTTGAGTTCTGCCCTGGGACTTCTTAACTGCAAGCTCTTGGGTCCCTTTCAGGGATACCCTCAGGCAGCTGGGTGAAAAGAAGGAATCATCCATCGTCTGAGGAGGTACACCAGAGAGCCTTTAATGCTCTTCGAAGAGACTGTTACTATTCACATTTTTTTTTATTCATAGTTGCTTAGAAGTTGTCCTCAAGTTTAAAGTTCCTTGGGCATCCCATATACCCCTAGACCCCATCCAAGTTTAACCCTTTAATAACAACCACAAAACCAAGCTCAAGGACTGTTTACTGCTTCAGATTGAAAATGTGGAGGAATATGTGTTGCCTGGCTGTGCAGGGCTTAGGGGGGCCCAATTCAAATTTACAAGGGTAGTGCTTCAGTAAGTATGCGTTGACTGTCTGCTAGAGTGAGTATGCTAAATACCCATACCATACCACACTATATTATATGCATACCCATACCACAGCATGCCCATATCCATACCCATACCACAGCATGCTCATATCCATACCACAGCATACCCATATCCGTACCACAGCATACCCATATCCATACCCATACCATAGCATTCCCATATCCATACCCATACCACAGCATACCCATATCCATACCCATACCACAGCATGCCCATATCCATACCACAGCATACCCATATCCATACCCATACCATAGCATTCCCATATCCATACCCATACCACAGCATACCCATATCCATACCCATACCATAGCATTCCCATATCCATACCACAGCATACCCATATCCATACCCATACCACAGCATGCCCATATCCATACCACAGCATGCCCATATCCATACTCATACCATAGCATGCCCATATCCATACCCATACTATTCTATACCCACTTACTTCCCAAAAATCCCTATGTTAAAAAATAAATCACAAAAAAAGAATTGTTTATCTATTAAATGTAGCGTTTACTAGGACTCCATATTCATATGAAGTATGGCATGGCTATTTAGCATGCCGCAACCAGCTTTACTTGCTTACGTTCTGTAGATACTAAGAAAAGCTGTGTCAAAACCCTCCCATTTAGCACTGAAAGAGAGTGCAAAGTGAGAGGGTTTTCCTCAAAGTCACATGATCACTCCAGAAACCATGGAACACCTGACATCCCTGAGCACATATAGGACTGGAGGTTGAATGTAGGACATTAGATTATCAGGGGTTCCATCAGGGGTGGACTGACAACTCATGAGGCCCCCGGGGCAATAGGGGATCATGGGGCCCACACCCAAAAAAGCCTATGAAAAAGCCAATGAAAGGTACCAGGGGCATCTCATAGGGTCCCCTACTTACCCCGGGTCCTCGGGCAGTGCCCGAGTGCTCGAATGGTCAGTCCACCCCTGGGTTTCATATTTCCTTTCCCTTTAAGTCCTTTGTTCTGTAATGACACCTAAACAGTTGTGTAGTGTTTTACAGCTGGAAGTGAATTTGGAGTTAACAGCACTCCCCCCCCCCCATCTCTTATATAAACTCCCAGCCAGCAGGAGGTACTTTTATCTTCTCAGGAACGCAGCATCCTTCTCAATTAGCTGGTTAATTTTAGTGACATTAATTACCCTCATTAAGGTTATTTTGACATTCGTTGAGCTCACCTGTGTTCTGTGTCAGCAGAGGGGATTGGAATCATAAAAGAATTGAAATATTGTCCAGGCGGAGGAGTCACAATAAGATGGAATCTGCTGAAAACATCTCCCAAAGCTTAAACTTAGAGGACTTTTTCTATGTTACCCGATCCTCCAAAACTGGAAGCTACAGTAGATGTAAACCCAACCACTAAAATCTCACGTGGCCCCAGGGCTGGGACTAGGGAGGGCAGGAGGGCCGGCTGTGCTGGGTGCAGTGTCCTTATGTGTTGGGGGGGGCGGGGGAGGGGAGCACAGAGCAACAGACTGTAGAGCATATTCAACCAAGCTGAGAGCCCATCCTCATCCCTTCCGTCCTTTATTGACCCACCCTGCTGCCTTACCTGACAAGAGGAGCCTGAGCAGAGAAGTAGGGATGTCTCTAGTTGTGAGGTCCACTGTCTTCACAAGGTAGCATCACTCTGGGATGCCGTTCATCCACCAGACATATTTTTGTTGTAGCCTTCAGATGTGCAGAAGTGGTGCTGTAGTCCCAGTATCCTAGATCCTATCTGCAGAAGACAATCAGGGGCATCCACATCAGGTGGAGGCAGTTTAGCATCCTCACTCTGGGCACTGAATGATCTTGTCATGCTGCAGGTCAGTTTCTTGATACCTCCCCCTGCTCTGGAAGCTTGAGAAGTTTGTAGAAGGCAGTGGGTAGGGGCTGATCTGCATACTCAGGAGACTTTGACCAATCCCTAAGCAGGAGGCTTGGCATGGGGTCAGGGCAGCCCTTAAGTATGGGAGAGAATTATCAGGAGGTGGTCAGTGTTGGGTGGAGGGTGATGTTAGAAGGTTGGACTGTGGAGTCTGAAAAGGGGCCCAGGGAGGGGCCTACCTACAGACAGGATCTGGGAAGGAGGATCTCTCAGCCTCAAATGTCCCCTGAGAGAGGACCGCCTGGGAAGCAGGGAAGGATCCAGTCCAGAGTAAGGCCTGAAGACAACCATCAACCCAACAAGTTTACAGGAGAGGACTGAGTGAGTAATCCCGCACCCCCTGGGACAGAAAAGGGGATAGGGTAGTCATGTGGGAAACCCAACTAGCTCCTCATCTGGGGCTGCTCTACTACAGTGGCAGTTTTTGGGTCCCCTTGCTCAAGGATTCCCTCAGGCAGCTGGATGAAGAGGAGGATTCATCTGGGGTCTGAGGAGGTACACCAGAAGGGCTAAGAGCTCTTCAAGGAGAGACTGTATATACAGTAGTGCCATCCAGAGGTTAAACTGGGAAATGTTTCACCCATAGAAAACTAATATAAAGGAAGTAGTGAGGAAGCATATGCTCATCTGGGTTGTCTACCCAAACTTTCTAAATAAAAGGCCAACAGCATAAGCTGGCAGCAGTACTCCACAATGATATAAAAACAAAGAAGGTCTGTGCCAGAGGAAACTACAGAAATCACACTTGGTGCTTTAGATTGAGGCAAGTACACATTATAGAGGGATATACTTCATTTCATTTTTCATTTCAGAGATTCACAACTACTTTAACCTACAGTCTTCCTCATCCGGATCTTAAATTTAAAGAGTCTTATCAAATTAATTGAGCCACCAACATGGATCTGGTGATCCCCTCCATTTGATTCCTATATTTAATAGATCCAAAAGGCAGCCCAATTACCAGCTAAAAGAGCGCACAGAGCAGGCTGACAATACTGTTGCTAACTGGGAGGCAGTAGCTTAGCGCTTTCAGCCTGAAACAGAAAGTGCTGTTATTGAGGTATGGACCCCTTGGCGGGTGACGTGGACTCATCCAGGCCACAGAGGGGTTGATTTACTAAAGGCAAATAGACTGTTCAATCTGCAAAGTGCATGTTGCTCCAGAGTTTAGTAAATGAGGTAAAGCTTCACTTTGTGAAGAATACCCAATCGCTGCAAGGAAAATAAGAAAATATAAAAAGACTCCAGCATTTTTGCTTGCATGTGACTGGATGATGGAAGTCAGAAGAGATTTTGCTCATTTACTAAGCTTTGGAGCAACTTGACGAGTGCAACTGCACTTTGCAAAGTGCACAGTCTATTTGACTTTAGTAAATCAATCCCGGAGTCTAAGTATCAGTTGGCCTACACCAGAGCACCCGCAAGGGGGAATAGCCAGGAACCCTAGTGGCCCCTGGCTTTCTTATGCTGGCAGCAGGCCATCCCCTGGATGTAGAAGGATGGGAATGTAAGGGAAGAGGATACCGATAATGTGGGGTGTTTAAGGATAGATAGGAAAAAAGGTGTAGGGTTAATAATTGGGCTAAGGGGAGGAAATGGAAAGGGTGCAGGCATGTGGTGGGAAGGAGTGCAGGGGGATGATGGGGGGAAGGGTATGCAGGGGGGATACACAGACCAGGGGATTGTACCATCAGTGGGTGAGAAACATAAGGGTTACAGCAGTGGTGTATTTAGGTTTTGTGCTGCCCTAGACAACACAAAAATTATCTGCCTCCATGGACACCGACTAACCCCCCCCCTTTCCCCTCCCACGGAAAAAGCCGGACGTTGACCAACAACACCAACACCCTGCTCACCACCTGAGATTCCCTTCCATTACCACTCCACCAGTGACAGAGAGAAAGACACTCACCTTCACAGCTCCGCACATCCCCAGGAACAAGAGTCAGGCTCTGTATACACCACTGCAGTCTCCCTTGGTTCCCACCTGGTTCCCATGGTGTGCGTTTCCCTTCTTCCATTCCTTCTTCCGAGAGGAGGTGCTGCCCCCCTGAAAAATGCCGCCCTAGGCAAATGCCTTGTTACTCCCCTGGGTTGCAGTCCAGAGACAGCGGTCGGAGCAGGAGACTAAAGAGAAGTCAAATCTAAGCAAGCAGGTGGCATGCAGTGTGTAGTCAGGCACCCAGTGTCAGCAACAAGTGAGCAATAGACCAGACAGTAGATGAGAGAATAATTAAATTCAAGGAGGGTTCTTGGCAGGCAACATGCAAAGGGTAGTCATTCAGCAACAGGTGAGCAATAGACAAGGCAGTAGATGAGAGAATAATTAAATTCAAGGAGGGGTCTTGGCAGGCAACATGCAGAAGATAGTCATTCAGCAACAAGAAGGCAGTAGACAAGGCAGTAGTTGAGAGAATAATCAAATTCAAGGAGGGGTCTTAGCAGGCAACATGCAGAGGGTAGTCATTCAGCAACAAGAAGGCAGTAGAGAAGGCAGTAGTTGAAAGAATAATTAAATTCAAGGAGGGGTCTTGGCAGGCAACATGCAGAAGATAGTCACTCAGCAACAAGAAAGGCAGTAGACAAGGCAGTAGTTGAGAGAATAATTAAATTCAAGGAGGGGTCTTGGCAGGCAACATGCAGACGGTAGTCATTCAGCAACAAGAAGGCAGTAGAGAAGGCAGTAGTTGAAAGAATAATTAAATTCAAGGAGGGGTCTTGGCAGGCAACATGCAGAGGGTAGTCACTCAGCAACAAGAAAGGCAGTAGACAAGGCAGTAGTTGAGAGAATAATTAAATTCAAGGAGGGGTCTTGGCAGGCAACATGCAGACGGTAGTCATTCAGCAACAAGAAGGCAGTAGATAAGAAGGTAGTCCGTTTCAAGCAGAGGTTGAGGCAGGGGGAAAGCAGAGGGTAGTCAGGCAGTCAAAGGAGGCAAGAAGTAGGGAGTGGACAGGAGATAAGAGTGTAATCAGGCAATCCAGGTCAGCAACAATTAGGCAATAGCAGGTTTTTACTAGTAAAGCTCTTAGGTAGCTGGTAAGAAGACACAGCAC
The DNA here is from genome assembly GCF_062004578.1 of Staurois parvus. Taxonomy (NCBI): domain Eukaryota; kingdom Metazoa; phylum Chordata; class Amphibia; order Anura; family Ranidae; genus Staurois; species Staurois parvus. Next base: position 1,796,569 of record NW_028318391.1, read on the forward strand.
CAGAGATTGATGCTTAAATACCCTCCAAGGCATGAGTGTGTGCTGACCCATGGTGGGAATTCAGGATTAAATGATAAGAAGGCAGTAGATGAGAGAATGATCAAATTCAAGCAGGGGTCTTGGCAGAAAACATGCAGAGGGTAGTCATTCAGCAACAAGAAGGTAGTAGACAAGAAGGTAGTCCATTTCAAGCAGAGGTTGAGGCAGGGGGAAAGCAGTAGTCAGGCAGTCAAATGGAGGCAAGAAATAGGCAGTGGACAGGAGATAAGAGTGTAATCAGGAAATCCAAGTCAGCAACAATTAGGCAATAACAGGTTTTTACTAGTAAAGCTCTCAGGTATCTGGTAAGAAGACACAGCACCAGAGATTGATGCTTAAATAGCCTCCAAGGCATCAGTGTGTGCTGACCCATGGTGGGAATTCAGGTTTAAATCTTAAGAAGACTATTACATAAGTACTAGGCTGTAGCAGATCAGAGAGGGTTGGAACAAGGCTGAAAATGAGAAATTCCCAAACACAGCTGGACAGTCCTTGGGGCCATGTGCTGGGGGCCCTGGGTAGCAAGCTGAAGTGCTTGGCTGAAGAGAGCTGGGCTGAGCAGAGATAACTGTGCCTGAAGAGGGTCATATGGGAACAGCCGTCTGGAACTTGGAAGAGGGACGTTTGCCTATGAACATGTGCCAACGCCATGTATAGTATTGGCAACTATGCCAGGTCTTTTCTGCAGCACATGCTTATTGTTATTCTGTCCTTTTCGTGGCACATGCCTGCCTATGCTCTGCACGGTACCCTGATTATTGTGTCTGCTTACAAAGGGGCAGAAGTCAGATTCAGGAGCAAGAAAACAATGACTGCTCTCAAAGGAGCATAGATTAATCTGGCTGCCGTCTGTCTAGTCCATCAGCATTTATTTTAGAGGATGCTCACATAGATCCTACTGCTGATTCAGTGTATCTGTCCTTCTCTCTCCACTTTTGAAAATTGCAATTAATGGTAACAAGGCCCTAATGACTGGAGTCTGACTATTGTTAGAGGTTGGTCCATGAGTTATTGGATACAGGCCAAGTTGTCACAGGACAGGTAGGAGACCTAATTATTTGCAGTGGCCCCCAGGGCCTACACCTCCACTATGATACAAACCTGTACATCAGAACTCAAAAAGGCACAGATGAGAGGCAGAGACTGGACACATCTTTGACACTCCATAGCCTGCTCAGTCGTGAATGTTCAAACTCAGCAAATTCAGAATTCGGTATCAGTTTGTTGGTGCTCAGTCATTCAGCAGCATCTGTGCTGCCCTCATCATTGCGTACGGCAGACTTCAATCAGCATTCACAAAGCCTCCCTGATACCCTCAGGATTCTACCGGATGACCCTACGTATCAGAGTGAAGGATCTTCAGGATGTTGGCTCCAGGGACACAATGTATGAAGCTAATCCATCTGCAGAGGCAGAGAACATGTCCAAGCAATGTTCAGCATTTCACCTCTGGACACAACTTCTCGTATATAATGGAGGTAACAACGAAAATGATTAAATCCAGTCTGGGGCCTCTGGCCACTTACAGCTTTGTGTGTCCAGGCTCCATGACCAAGAAGAAAAAAAACTCCATTTTATCAAGTAGTTTGCTTTCTTGTTAGGCTGGAATTTTTGGTCTGTCAAACCACAGAAAAGTCAGACAGTATCTTCTCGATATCTTCTAAAGCATTGGTTATTAGCTATTTTGAGACCATGGCCCCATGAAAATCTTCCAAAATCTTCCATGTACCAAATAAAGTTTATACTAAAAGCATAGGATTATGAAAATGAAGCTGGGGGTCACTGTGGGGTGATGAGGGTTCTGGAAGGGGTTATGGGACTCTCCCATAGACTTGGTGGCCTTGTAGGGGAGGGTTACTGGAGTGAGCTGGGGGCAACTGTGAGAGATGGGTTTGAGTGGGAGTAGGGGGCTCTCCAGTAGCTGGAAGCTTCCCAGGGGCTGTGTGGGAGACTGGAATGCACTTCAGGGATTGGGGGCACTGTGGGACATTGTTAGAGGTTCAGTGCTGTATTTAGGATTAGTGCTGCCCTAGGCAACACAAAAACGCCCCCCCATGGAGAGACCCTGGCACCAACACCCAACACACCCGAGAGAGCCTTCCACTACCACTGCCCCCCATACAGTGGCAAGCAGCCCGCAGCCTATCTCAGATCTCACCTGGTCCCCATGCTGCATTTGTCCCTTCTTCCATCAATTCTTTCGGGGGACAGCACTGCCCCCTGAAAAATGCCATTGCCCCCCTGAAAAATGCCGCCCTTGGCAAATGCCTTGTTTGCCTTGTGGTAAATACACCCCTGTAGAGGTTGGAGACTGTGAGGGAGCTGAAGGCTTTGCACCGAATTAGGGAGGTGGTACAGGAGGGGGCACTGTGTGAGGTTGCGGGGTACTGTTGGGGTTGAGGGCTCAAAGGGGGCCTGGGGGCACTGTGAAAAGATGAGGGGCATGTTGGTCCACTATGGATGGTATGGGAGCTGGGAGGCACAGTGAGAGATTAAGGCTCGCTGAAAGCTCAGGAAAAGGGAAGCCACAGCCCTGCTTTGGCATCCCTGGTCATCCTCCAGCCAAGAAATGAGGCGGAGCTCTATCTGACTTACTGCAGCTTCTAATGCACATTGTGAAAAGCACACAGTGTGCAGTGAAATCAAAGTAAGCCATTTCAGATCAAGAGAAGAGCCGATTCAACTGTGCAAGACTAAAGGGAAGGATGAAGGTCAGTCAGGAGAATAAAATGGATGTAGTTGCAATTTTTTTACATTTCTTGATATTTGCATATCTATTTATCAAACGCATATTTTCTGGAAAAAAAATACACAAAACTTTATTTTAGTGATGATGAATGATATCCAGACCCCAATGATATCACTTTATTGTCAGCAATGCCCAACAGACACACAAGTCACCATCGATTTAAAATAATGGGCAGGAACATTTGGCTCCTGAACACAGAGCGATGTCTGTACATTTCATTATTCCTCATCTGAACATGGTGATTGTATTAGGGAAGAAATCTTACTTCCGAATTTAAATGCCGCTAGTCAATAAGTATTAAGTTTAAAGCCCAGAATCATGTTAACGGATAATAAAAAAGTACATTTGCAAAGCAAGAAATCAAATAATTTTTGGTTTATTTGGACGGGAGAAAAATCCAGAGACTAAAGGTTATCAAATAATGAAGCGTCCTCGCTGGCGCTTTGCCTGAACTCCTTCTATGGCGTTTCCCACACTGCTGTCTATAGGTTGGTATTGTGAGCCTGATTCTGTCGGGGAGTCTTCCCCTTCGCTCTCACCTGACATGCTCAGAATCCTGTAGGCCTCTTCACTAGAGTACCTTTGCTTGGACATTTTGGCCACTAAATTTATAGGTACCTAGTGCGACTCTCGGGAAAAAGAGTGCCTGGCTGTCAGGGACTGCTTGAACCGCTACAAAAAATTTACCGACAAGTGCTAACAGAGATCAGGCCTGATTCTGCGAACACTGCGGTTTTGTGTGTAATGTATCAAGTGACAGTTATCTACTATAAAAGTGTAAGAAGTGAACGCTGACCTGTCAGCAGCTATGCACTCAAGGTAACCAACAAAAAACGTAATGAAATAAATAAATACAATAGTTCAGCGCTAAAATGATGATTAAAATTATAACCATGGGTGGAATAAAAAAGCAATAAAATATGAGCATATAAATAAAACATATAAACAGGGGCGGACTGACCATTTGGGAACTTGGGCACTGCCCGAGGGCTCGGGGTCAGAAGGGGGCCCCATGAGATGCCCCTGGTACTTTTTTCATAGGCTTTTTTGAGTTTGGGCAAGGACACAGGGGCCCCATGATCCCCTATTGCCCGGGAGCCCCATGAGTTGTCAGTCCTCCCCTGCATATAAATGAAGATAAGTATGATAAATAACAATCCTATACAATGTAAAAATGACATAGGGCAAAGTGATCCGTAGTGGTGACTAAATAGTAACAATATAAATAACTTGTGAGCCACTGATTTAAATTCAAAAAAGGATCTCCAGCACCCAAAATATACTCAAATAATATGTACAGGTGAAACTCAAAAAATTAGAATATTGTGCAAATGTTCATTTATTTCAGTGCAGCAACTTAAAAGGTGAAACTAATATATATATAAATATTCCACCTTTTCACAATATTCTCATTTTCTGAGATTGTGGATTTGGGGTTTTCATGAGCTGTAAGCCATAATCATCACAATGATGACAAATCACGGCTTGAACTATCTTGCTTTGCATGTAATGAGTCTCTCTCATATATTAGTTTCACCTTTTAAGTTGCTGCACTGAAATAAATCAACGTTTGCACCATATTCTAATTTTTCAAGTTTCACCTGTGTATATATTTCAGTTATAAACAAAAATATGTGCCGCGCTCCTAATAAATAGTGATAAAATTGCAAATTAATATGCTTTTACACAAATACATAAAACTAAAAAAATAACAAAAATCAAACAATATATAGTGACAATCAACGTGATAATATGATAATGTGATCAAAATTAGTATTGCAACAAAATCCTTTAGAAATAAGTCTCTAGTGATGAAAGTGACTACACCCAAACGAATCCAAAGTGAGTAATTGAAACTAAATAGTGCTCTTAATGTCCTCAAAGATTCAATCGGTGCTTGTGATAACGGAAGAAATGCACACTCACCAGACGCACAATAGTAATGCGCGTTTAAATAAATTATCCTGATGTCATCAAGGTAATCATCTGGGCCAGTAGATGGAAAAAGGCTCCCTCTCAAGGTGAATGGGTCCTGGAACTTTAGATGTTGATGATCCAGGGGTGTCCAGAGTTCTCCTTTAGGGATTTGGTGGGTGTAGCTCACAAGGGTTAGTAGGAGGCTCCCTCTCTGGAGGCAATGGGCTGGTGCTGGGTGTCTAAAGGATTTAATGCTCCCCACAGGGGTCAAAACGGAAGAATGCCCATAGTGTAGTATGTTAGGTAAAGCATGTATTGGTCAATAAATAGGATGCATCCAAAGGTAAACATTAAAAACAATTAGGACTGACCGTCCCTGAATAGAGATGGCCGCCCGGAGTTCCACAATGGTCCGACGGCGTGAGCAGGCTCCTCCTTACGCGTTACATGTGGAAGAAACCATTTGACAGTCATCTACTGACACTGCACTTGCTGGGGGAGAAGGGGGGTAAGCGTAGGGGCTAAACGCAGGTGCTGGCAGGTGCCGGGGCTGATCCCGCTAAAGCTGCGTTTCTGGGGACACTATACTAATGTGAACACTGGTATAGTGCTGATCTGATCAAAGATATTGATCCGATCAGACACTATACTAGCAATGGAGGTTTAGTGTGCAAGTGAGCGTGTTCCTGGCAATCAAGGGGTTAAATGTGATTACTGGCGTACTAGCGGGCAATCTGACGCTATCTGGGAGGGGCGCTAACTGACGCTAACTGATGCTAACACTATCAGAAGTCGCCAGCGACAATAATACAGTGATCAGTAAAAATCTGTGCACTGCAAACAATGACACTGGTGACAGGGCAGTGAAGGGGTTAACTGGGGGGGGGGGCAATCAATGGGTTAAATGTGACCTAGGTGCAGGGGCGGACTGACAACTCATGGGGCCCCCAGGCAATAGGGGATCATGGGGCCCCTGTGTCCTTGCCCAAACGCAAAAAAGCCTATGAAAAAGGTACCAGGGGCATCTCATGGGGCCCTCTACTGACCCCGGGCCCTCGGGCAGTGCCCGAGTTTCCAAATGATCAGTCTGCCCCTGCCTAGGTGTGTTCTAACTGTTATGCAGGCCATAGATGGGGAGAAAATGGGACTTTTTTTTTTTAGAAAAACGAAAAATTGGTTGTTCAATCGGCCGACGTTACCACCATTGGTGAAAAAAAGTCGGCTGATTTGTGTACCGTCTACGGCCGGCAAATATAATAGCGGTGTCCCTGCAGAGAGCTCCCCTATTATATTGGACAGAAGAAATAGAATATGAATAATAAGAAGAAGAAAAAGTTGCAACATTGTATCTATTTGTATCCATTTCGGATACAGATGTTTCTATTCGGGATACAAAGAGATACAAGGTTGCTATACTTTTAAATGTCAAATATAATATCGGACTGAAATTCTTTTTTTTCTTCTTATTTATATTCTATTTCTTCTTTTTCTTCTTCTTCTTCATATTCTATTTCTTCTTTTTCTTCTTCTTCTTCATATTCTATTTCTTCTTTTCCTTCTTCTTGCTGGTCACTGCTCATGCGCATTTTTTAAAATCGGTAAAAAGATTGGCCGATTTGTCCATCATTGCCGTGAAATTCGGCCGAATTACAAAATTGGCTGATTTTTTTTCCAACATGACCGACAAAAAAAAGTGTCAAAATCACGAAAAACGGTCGACCGATTACCCCACTAACGATCCAAAAATCTGGCGATTTTTTCTTCAGCCGAAAAATTGGCCGGTTTTCTCCCCGTCTATGGCCTGCATTAGTGTAGTGCGTTGTACTCTCATTTTCTGTGTCTTCTCTCTCTGAGACGGAATGTGCCCAGGCAGAGAAGATTTACATCATATCCTGTCCTGTGTAACTGTCAACACAGGACAGGATAGGACAGGGACCGATCATCCAACTTCAGCCGGAAATCACTGGCTGAAATTGAATGATTGATCCCTCAGGGATCAAATCATGACACCCGCGGGTCGGCGGGGGCGCATGTGCGCCCCCCTGCCCGCGAAAACATCAGGAGCGCAAATGACGTTTATAAACAAGATTTTGCGCAGCGGTGCCACCCTGCCGCAGTGTATGTACTATGGCTGCTCGTCAACCGGTTAAAAAAAAAAAAATAATAATAATAATAATGTAAAAAAATTAATAATAATAATGTAAAATAATAATAATAATGTAAAAGTAAATAATAATAATAATAATAATAATAATGTAAAATAATAATAATGTAAAAAAAAATAATAATAATGTAAAATAATAATAATAATGTAAAAGTAAATAATAATAATAATGATAATAATAATGTAAAATAATAACAATGTAAAAAAATAATAATAATAATGTAAAATAATAATAATAATGTAAAAGTAAATAATAATAATAATGATAATAATAATGTAAAATAATAATAATAATGTAAAAGTAAATAATAATAATAATGATAATAATAATGTAAAATAATAATAATGTAAAAAAAAATAATAATAATGTAAAATAATAATAATAATGTAAAAGTAAATAATAATAATAATAATAATGTAAAATAATAATAATGTAAAAGTAAATAATAATAATAAAAAATATAATAACATAAAAAATAATACAAAAATAATAATAACATACATTTTAAAAAACTGAAATAAAAAAAAATTGAAGCGCGTTTGACCACCATTAGACTAGCTGCACTCCCAGTAGACGAGAAAGATTTTAAAAACGACCGTCATTTATCATTTCAGCACCCTAAACACCGCCTTACTTTTTAATTACAGGAGCGCTCCTTTAATCCTTCCAAGCCTGTCTATGCATTTCATCCTGGCAGTGCGTCCTATTTTGCTCCGGGGCCTCTGCAGAAACCTCATTAGAGCTCCCGGTGCAAAAAGTTTCTCCTTCCCTCAAGTTTGCCGTGAAAAGAAAAAATAAAAAAAAAAGTCTAATCATCAGATTGGAGAGGAAAGTTTTCTATCCAGGCTCGGTGTCGCTGCGGAGAAGCAGATGACAAGTGACAACACAGAAGTTCGCTTTCTAAGCCTCAGTCTAGCTACGTGTCGCCCTGTCAGGATAATTCCACCAACTACAGAAGGCGTCAGCACTTTCCCGGCGTTTGATGCGCTCTGAATGATGTCTTGTAAAAGGTATTTTTATCCAGCGATAAGTTCTGCTTATGTGACAAATGCCCAAAGTGTCTGGATCTGTCAGGAGGAAACCGATAGAAAGAGGAGAGAATTATCCGGCGAGGAGTCACTGCCTCTCCATTTATGATATGCAGGAAGTCTCAGGGAGAGGTCGATGTCTGGAAGATATTGTCATTACTGGATGATTCTGCTGGAGGATGAAATAGATGGAGCTCAGCGCTTCCCTGGGAGGAATTACACATCGTGTCCTCACTGGGCCCTGGGTATGCCTGCTGTGCTCATTATGAGGGGTTCTCACCATCCCTGTGCTGAGTTCCCGGGTCTGTACACCCGCTGTGTCCATTATGAGGGGTCCCCACCATCCCTGTGCTGAGTTCCCGGGTCTGTACACCCGCTCTGCCCATTATGAGGGGTCCTCACCATCCCTGTGCTGAGTTCCCGGGTCTGTACACCCACTGTGCCCATTATGAGGGGTTCCCAACATCCCTGTGCTGAGTTCCCGGGTCTGTACACCGGCTGTGCCCATTATGAAGGGTTCCCAACATCCCTGTGCTGAGTTCCCGGGTCTGTACACCGGCTGTGCCCATTATGAGGGGTTCCCGCCATCCCTGTGCTGAGTTCCTGGGTCTGTACACCCACTCTGTCCATTATGAGGGGTTCCCGCCATCCCTGTGCTGAGTTCCCGAGTTTGTACACCTCCTGTCCCCATTATGAGGGGTTCCCGCCATCCCTGTGCTGAGTTCCCGGGTCTGTACACCAGCTGTGCCCATTATGAGGGGTTCCCACCATCCCTGCGCTGAGTTCCCGGGTCTGTACACCCGCTGTGCCCATTATGAGGGGTTCCCAACATCCCTGTGCTGAGTTCCCGGGTCTGTACCCATTATGAGGGCACAGCAGGTGTGCAGGAGGAAGGTCAGGATTATTTTTTTTTTTACAATATTTGTTTTAAAAAAATACAACCATTTTTGAAGGACACTCGAAAACCTGAAACTGAAAAAATTCTGTGTAACCAGTAAATCCGTTGATTTTACAATAAGCAGCTGCTGAAGCCGGAACACGTGAACCAATCATTGGACACCTTTGTAAATATCAGCACACGCATTCTTTTCCTCATTTGGCTTTGCTTCACTTCTTTTTTGTTACTGAACGTTTCTCCGGTTTCTAAAAGTTTGAAATGGTAAGTTGAGGGATCAAATGAAAATGTTGAAAAGAAAGCAGATTTCAGAACAAAATGGGGAAAAGCAATAGAAAAACTTAATTACAACAGAAAACTTTTTTGTAATGATGGATACACCTGTTACAGTGTGAGCCCCATTGGGGTAACATTTACAATATACTTCATTTATCTACTGACATGACATGTGAGACTTGTACCTTCTTGGAATGTTTGTTACTACGTTTTTGTGTACAAAAAACACTCAATAAAAATTAATTGTTTAACCTCCCTAGAGGTCTGATTACGTCCATATTTCTGTGCTCAAAGCGGTACATTTTTTTGCATGGAAATATGTCGTTTTTTTATTGTAGGCTGTAATTTTTAGGAATAACTCCCTGAAATCTGTCCGAACAAAAGTCTAGTAAATATCCCGGGGAGGATAAAATTTGAAACACGAAATCATAAATTATAATTTATTAAATAATCAGAAAAAATAATAATATAATAATAATACATTTCATTCAATAATATAATCAAACCAAAAACACTGAAATGTGAAATAGAGCGCCAAGTTCGCACATCGCTGAGCTCAGTCGCAGAATCGTTTTCAGTGTCTGATGAGGAATTTCCCCACCAATCATTATCACTCAATTCTGCAAGTGGTTCTGATTTGCTATCGCTGTTCTCTAGCCGGTCTAAAACCGCGTCTGACCTAAAGGGACGCTTTTTGGACGCCATGGACGTTTCTCAGTTTCCAGGCAGAAAGAACAATAAAAATGCAGGCAGGGCGCCGGACAAAGCACTCGGGACACAATGTATGTGAAATGGTTTGATACAGGAATGTTATACGATGTGATTTTAGTTTATGAGAAAATGTCAGTTTTTAAAATTTTCATATTTCCCGTCAGTTCCGTCCCCCGTACGTCCCGACATCGCAGGGAACGGAACCCGGGAGACAGATGCCGGCATCGGCCATAGGACATTGCTGGGGACACTGCAGGGGGGACATCGCGGGAGCGCAGGACAAGGTAAGTGAAGAAGAGATCCCGGAGCGACACTGCAGTGTATTCCCGAGTGTAGCTCAGGGGGGGTTACCGCTTGTGGTGCTGAAACTTTACCCCGAGCTACACTCGGGAATACCGCCAGGGGGGTTAAAAAAACAAACAGAAAACTTTTCCCTGCTGATGATCCACCCATATCCACACTTTTACTGGCAATCCCCTGCTGTCAAGATGACAACTGGATCTTGCTGTGCATGTACAGTAGAGGGGTCCAGCCACTGATGGTAAAAAGGGCCTTCTGACCAGTGTTTATAAACATTGTTCAGGCAGGCGATAGCGAGATACAAAGTAACATTGTTTATTAACATTGATCAGACGGGAGATAGAGAGATACAAAGTAACATTGTTTATAAACATTGATCAGACGGGAGATAGAGAGATACAAAGTAATATTGTTTATTAACATTGATCAGACGGGAGATAGAGAGATACAAAGTAACATTGTTTATAAACATCGATCAGACGGGAGATAGAGAGATACAAAGTAACATTGTTTATTAACATTGATCAGACGGGAGATAGAGAGATACAAAGTAACATTGTTTATTAACATTGATCAGACGGGAGATAGAGAGATACAAAGTAACATTGTTTATAAACATCGATCAGACGGGAGATAGAGAGATACAAAGTAACATTGTTTATAAACATCGATCAGACGGGACATAGAGAGATACAAGGTAACATTGTTTATAAACATCGATCAGACGGGACATAGAGAGATACAAGGTAACATTGTTTATAAACATTGATCAGACTGGAGATAGAGAGATACGGAGTAACATTGTTTATAAACATCGATCAGACAGGAGATACTGAGATACAAAGAAACATTCTTTATAAACATCAATCAGATGGGAGATAAAGAGATACAAAGTAACATTGTTTATAAACATTGATCAGATGGGAGATAGAGAGATACAAAGTAACATTGTTTATAAACATTGATCAGATGGGAGATAGAGAGCTACAAAGTAACATTGTTTATAAACATCAATCAGATGGGAGATAAAGAGATACAAAGAAACATTGTTTATAAACATCGATCAGAGTGGAGATAGAGAGATACAAAGTAACATTGTTTATAAACATTGATCAGATGGGAGATAGAGAGCTACAAAGTAACATTGTTTATAAACTGATCAGATGGGAGATAGAGAGATACAAAGTAACATTGTTTATAAACATTGATCAGGCAGGAGATAAAGAAATACAAAGTAACATTGTTTATAAACATCAATCAGATGGGAGATAGAGATACAAAGTAACATTGTTTATAAACATTGATCAGACGGGAGATAGAGAGATACAAAGTAACATTGTTTATAAACATCGACCAGACAGGAGATAGAGAGGTACAAGGGGTGTACTCACTTCTGTGAGATCCTGTTATAGAGGGGCTGAGAGCTTCTCACTTGTTAATGGTTGGGTTGGACGGCCTTTTTGAGGTTGACTCTGGTGTGCGCCAGGGGTGTCCTTTGAAGCCCCCTGCTATATGCTTTCACAATCTACCCCTTTGTAAGAAGGCTAGAGGGTGCAGCATTGTGCGGGGTGCCTCTGGGCATTGCTGGTGCCCGCCTTTGAAGGCCTATGCTGATGAAGTGCTTGTTATTATCTCTGGGACTGAGGAGGCGCAGGAGGTGGTCTCTGTGATAGAGCAGTACAAGGAGGCTTCTGGCTCTAAAGTCAACCATGAAAAGAGTGAGGTTTTCTGGATGGGTGAGGAGGGTGAAAGCTTCAAACTTCTGGATGCCTTCCCAGAGCCCCAGCAGGAAATTAAAGTGTTGGGCATCAAATTTGGTCCTGGTGACTACGGTCATTGAAATTGCGAAAGCAGGTTGGTAGATGCCAATGCCAAAGTAGCGAGCTGGAAGAGATGGAGGCTTTCCTTGAGGGAGAGGGTTGACTTGATCAAAATCTACCTGATCCTGATCTTTTTATATATCAGCTTCAACTGTATCTTTCCGGTATCTCTATGTAAGGGTCTACAGCTGTTTTTTCCAACTGTTATGGGGAAATAGGCTGAACCTGATCAAACGCAATGTAACTTACCTGTCCAGGCGGGAGGGTGGCCTAAGAATGGTCAACCCAATCATTTTCTTTTCTCTTCTCTTTTTAAAGTATTATCTTGGTAATATGTTAGCAGAGACCCCGCCGGGATGGGTGGGCATTTTTCAATCTTGACTTATTCCTTTTCTGTGATGCTGGAAAGATGGCGGGCCAGTGAAAAGTTTGAGAGTCCAACTTAGCAGCTTATGTTGCCCCGTGTCTGAAAATATTTTGGCAGTGGCAGGTAACAGTGGAGGATATCAGGTCCCTTCACAGGAAGCTTCTGGAGGAGAGGATTTTGGTTTCTGCTTTCAGTGTGTCGCTGGATTGCGTTTAATTAACTTGCAGAGAATCCCTTTGAAGTTTAGGGATCAAGCCTGGCTCGCTTTCCATGCAAGTTTCTGTGTGATAGAGAACCTGAAACATCACCCTTTGGATGATCGGGATTGTCCTAGAGCAGAGTGTGTTGGTAAAGTCAAATCTGTGGACACATTTTTGCTCCAGTGTCCCTTTAACATAGAGGTGTATAAAAGGGTGGGGAGGGTTCTAGGCATCCCCTTTCTGTATCTCATGAGTTATGCGGAGTGGGTGTACGGGGCATTCCCAGCTCACTGGGATTTTGATTTAGATACACTTTGTTTAGTTAGTATAGTTGCCCGTTTACGTGGAATGCATGCAGCCAGATCACCCTGCGGAAGAAAGTCCTCCCTGTTGAGGTGGTAGTACATGATATTCTGGGTGAGGTTGGGGAGATTTGTGGTTTTGAGAGGAGTAGGGAGCCTTGGGTGATCTGGATAAGGGCATGGAAGATTATCAGACCTACCTTTGGTGAACTGTCCATCCCTGGGTGAGGGGCTCCTTTCTTATGCTATTCTTTTCACTCCCTTAGTTGTTTTAAGATCTTTTTTTTTTAAGAAGGGCTGCATGCATAAAAGGTGTGGGATTGTTTCTTGACCTCGCAGGTTTGATGTCTGGTGTTGAGATGTGGTTCTTAGTAAGATTTCTTTTCCCCTAGTAATGATATCTTTATTTAAGGGATTTTGCTTTTTGCTATAAAGTTTGGCAGCAGATGCTGCTATATTTATTTTCTTTTTTTGTGTAAATGTGTATAATATTATTTATGTATATCCTGTAAATGGATTTTATGTTTGTTTATTGCAAGACTTTTAATACAGAAAGATTGGGAAAAAAGCTCCTTGCGTTGGTGATCATTGGAAAGAATGCTCCTTAGATTGGTGGTTAGTGGGAAGAAACCTCCTTACATTGGTGGTTAGTGGGAAGAAACCTCCTTACATTGGTGGTCAGTGGGAAGAAAGCTTGTTGCATTGGTGGTTAATGGGAAGCATGCTCCTTACTTTGGTGGCCAGTGGGAAGAAAGCTTCTTACTTTGGTGGCCATTGGGAAGAAACTTCCTTACATTGGTGGCCAGTGGGAAGAAAGCGTGTTGCATTGGTGGTTAATGGGAAAGATGCTCCTTACATTGGTGGTTAATGGGAAAGATGCTCCTTACATTGGTGATCAGTGGGAAGAATGCTTCTTACTTTGGTGGCCAGTGGGAAGAAAGCTTCTTACTTTGGTGGTCAGTGGGAAGAAAGCTTCTTACTTTGGTGGCCAGTGGGAAGAAAGCTTCTTACTTTGGTGGCCAGTGGGAAGAAAGCTTCTTACTTTGGTGGCCAGTGGGAAGAAAGCTCCTTACATTGGTGGTTAATGGGAAGAAAGCTCCTTACATTGGTGGCCATATTGGGAAGAAAGCGCCTTACATTGGTGGTAAATGGGAACAAAGCTCTTTACTTTGGTGGCCAGTGGGGAGAAAGTTCTTTACATTTGTGGCCAGTGGGAAGAAAGCTCCTTGCATTGGTGGTTAATGGGAAGAAAGTTCCTAGCATTGGTGACCAGTGGGAAGAATGCTCCTTGCAGTGTTGGTCAAATTGCCACCCTGCAGATAGCTAAAAAGATAATTTGAGTCATGCCATTGACTCGTCAAGCGATGTTGATCCTGAAACTATGAAGAGACTAACAAATTGGAGATCAATTAGCCACAGCTCAAGGAACCTCAACCTTTTGAGGAACCATAGGGTTCCATGGAACCCTGGATGAGAATGGCTGGTCTAGGAATATGATTGGGATCATTGAATCAGAGAATCAGCAATAGGAGATATTCCTCCATCCATATTGCTTAGTTGATTCCTCCCATTCAGCCTGTGGTGAGAGAGAAATCTTTGCATGTACAGCTAGCCAAAGTATCTAGAAGTGTAGGTTATTGGGGGTCTAATGGTGGACCTTCTAACCTGATGGGCCAAAGGGCAACTACCTCATTTTTGTTATGGTTAAAACATTCCCGAGGAAGGTGTCAGACAAAATTCTAGAGAAAGAAACTTTCACTTCCTGTCCTAGCAGTGTGAGAGGTTCCGATAGGCTGAATATTTACCTGACCACCATGTTAAGGTCGTGACTGCAAAGTCATTTTCCAGGAACACACAAAAGAGGCAGACTGAGTGCCAAGGCAACAACTTACAGCCCCTTCCAGATACAAGACATGCCGGATAAGAAGCCATTTACACATATTTACTTTTCAATGTGAAATGAACAAAAATGGTTTACTTTATGTTTAGCCCTAAATGTACTTTCCAGAAGTGTGAAATGGGTTCATGATTATAGTCCAATCCCCTGACTTCATCCCAAAGGACATTTCTAGAACGGACCTATCATCTGATTTTTAGGTTAAGCGGTTAACTCTTCCAGGTATTTATTACCTCTAACCCTGACAATGCTTTCATCTGCTTTTCTCTCCAGAATGAAGGCACCATCTTTGTTCATCCATCACAAAAGGGTCACCATCAACTTTCGGTACTGGAATGCCGACTCAGAGATGATGACGCAATCATGTAAATCCTGGTGCCAGTGCAGTTTATAGCTGTCACATGCTGCGGGGGGGGGGGGGGGGGGGACTGTTGTGGATTGGGCGCATTATGCATCACCTCCTGCTCTGTTGTAAATTGGGTGCATTATGCGTCATCTCCTGAGCTGTTGTGGATTGGGCGCATTATGCGTAATCTCCTGCTCTGTTGTGGATTGGGGGCATTATGCGTCATCTCCTGAGCTGTTGTGGATTGGGCGCATTATGCGTAATCTCCTGCTCTGTTGTGGATTGGGGGCATTATGCGTCATCTCCTGTGCTGTTGTGGATTGGGCGCATTATGCATCATCTCCTGCTCTGTTGTGGATTGGGCGCATTATGCGTCATCTCCTGCTCTGTTGTGGATTGGGCGCATTATGCGTCATCTCCTGCTCTGTTGTGGATTGGGCGCATTATGCGTCATCTCCTGCTCTGTTGTGGATTGGGTGCATTATGCGTCATCTTCTGCTCTGCTGTGGATTGGGTGCATTATGCGTCATCTCCTGCTCTGTTGTGGATTGGGTGCATTATGCATCATCTCCTTTGCTGTTGTGGATTGGGTGCATTATGCGTCATCTCCTGAGCTGTTGTGGATTGGATGCATTATGCGTCATCTCCTGAGCTGTTGTGGATTGGGCGCATTATGCGTCATCTCCTGTTCTGTTGTGGATTGGGTGCAGTATGCGTCATCTCCTGAGCTGTTGTGGATTGGATGCATTATGCGTCATCTCCTGAGCTGTTGTGGATTGGGCGCATTATGCGTCATCTCCTGTTCTGTTGTGGATTGGGCGCATTATGCGTCACCTCCTGCTCTGTTGTGGATTGGGTGCATTATGCGTCATCTCCTGTTCTGTTGTGGATTGGGCGCATTATGCGTCATCTCCTGTTCTGTTGTGGATTGGGCGCATTATGCGTCATCTCCTGTTCTGTTGTGGATTGGGCGCATTATGCGTCATCTCCTGCTCTGTTGTGGATTGGGTGCATTATGCGTCATCTCCTGCTCTGTTGTGGATTGGGTGCATTATGCGTCATCTCCTGCTCTGTTGTGGATTGGGTGCATTATGCATCATCTCCTTTGCTGTTGTGGATTGGGTGCATTATGCGTCATCTCCTGAGCTGTTGTGGATTGGATGCATTATGCGTCATCTCCTGAGCTGTTGTGGATTGGGCGCATTATGCGTCATCTCCTGTTCTGTTGTGGATTGGGTGCATTATGCGTCATTTGCTGAGCTGTTGTGGATTGGGCGCATTATGCGTCATCTCCTGCGCTGTTGTGGATTGGGTGCAGTATGCGTCATCTCCAGCTCTGTTGTGGATTGGGTGCAGTATGCGTCACCTCCTGCTCTGTTGTGGATTGGGTGCATTATGCGTCATCTCCTGTTCTGTTGTGGATTGGGCGCATTATGCGTCATCTCCTGCTCTGTTGTGGATTGGGCGCATTATGCGTCATCTCCTGTTCTGTTGTGGATTGGGCGCATTATGCGTCATCTCCTGTTCTGTTGTGGATTGGGCGCATTATGCGTCATCTCCTGCTCTGTTGTGGATTGGGTGCATTATGCGTCATCTCCTGCTCTGTTGTGGATTGGGTGCATTATGCGTCATCTTCTGCTCTGCTGTGGATTGGGTGCATTATGCGTCATCTCCTGCTCTGTTGTGGATTGGGTGCATTATGCATCATCTCCTTTGCTGTTGTGGATTGGGTGCATTATGCGTCATCTCCTGAGCTGTTGTGGATTGGATGCATTATGCGTCATCTCCTGAGCTGTTGTGGATTGGGCGCATTATGCGTCATCTCCTGTTCTGTTGTGGATTGGGTGCATTATGCGTCATCTGCTGAGCTGTTGTGGATTGGGCGCATTATGCGTCATCTCCTGCGCTGTTGTGGATTGGGTGCAGTATGCGTCATCTCCAGCTCTGTTGTGGATTGGGTGCAGTATGCGTCAGCTCCTGCTCTGTTGTGGATTGGGTGCATTATGCGTCATCTCCTGTTCTGTTGTGGATTGGGCGCATTATGCGTCATCTCCTGTTCTGTTGTGGATTGGGCGCATTATGCGTCATCTCCTGTTCTGTTGTGGATTGGGCGCATTATGCGTCATCTCCTGTTCTGTTGTGGATTGGGCGCATTATGCGTCATCTCCTGCTCTGTTGTGGATTGGGTGCATTATGCGTCATCTCCTGCTCTGTTGTGGATTGGGTTCATTATGCGTCATCTCCTGCTCTGTTGTGGATTGGGTGCATTATGCATCATCTCCTTTGCTGTTGTGGATTGGGTGCATTATGCGTCATCTCCTGAGCTGTTGTGGATTGGATGCATTATGCGTCATCTCCTGAGCTGTTGTGGATTGGGCGCATTATGCGTCATCTCCTGTTCTGTTGTGGATTGGGTGCATTATGCGTCATTTGCTGAGCTGTTGTGGATTGGGCGCATTATGCGTCATCTCCTGCGCTGTTGTGGATTGGGTGCAGTATGCGTCATCTCCAGCTCTGTTGTGGATTGGGTGCAGTATGCGTCACCTCCTGCTCTGTTGTGGATTGGGCGCATTATGCGTCATCTCCTGTTCTGTTGTGGATTGGGCGCATTATGCGTCATCTCCTGTTCTGTTGTGGATTGGGCGCATTATGCGTCATCTCCTGCTCTGTTGTGGATTGGGTGCATTATGCGTCATCTCCTGCTCTGTTGTGGATTGGGTGCATTATGCGTCATCTTCTGCTCTGCTGTGGATTGGGTGCATTATGCGTCATCTCCTGCTCTGTTGTGGATTGGGTGCATTATGCATCATCTCCTTTGCTGTTGTGGATTGGGTGCATTATGCGTCATCTCCTGAGCTGTTGTGGATTGGATGCATTATGCGTCATCTCCTGAGCTGTTGTGGATTGGGCGCATTATGCGTCATCTCCTGTTCTGTTGTGGATTGGGTGCATTATGCGTCATCTGCTGAGCTGTTGTGGATTGGGCGCATTATGCGTCATCTCCTGCGCTGTTGTGGATTGGGTGCAGTATGCGTCATCTCCAGCTCTGTTGTGGATTGGGTGCAGTATGCGTCAGCTCCTGCTCTGTTGTGGATTGGGTGCATTATGCGTCATCTCCTGTTCTGTTGTGGATTGGGCGCATTATGCGTCATCTCCTGTTCTGTTGTGGATTGGGCGCATTATGCGTCATCTCCTGTTCTGTTGTGGATTGGGCGCATTATGCGTCATCTCCTGCTCTGTTGTGGATTGGGTGCATTATGCGTCATCTCCTGCTCTGTTGTGGATTGGGTTCATTATGCGTCATCTCCTGCTCTGTTGTGGATTGGGTGCATTATGCATCATCTCCTTTGCTGTTGTGGATTGGGTGCATTATGCGTCATCTCCTGAGCTGTTGTGGATTGGATGCATTATGCGTCATCTCCTGAGCTGTTGTGGATTGGGCGCATTATGCGTCATCTCCTGTTCTGTTGTGGATTGGGTGCATTATGCGTCATTTGCTGAGCTGTTGTGGATTGGGCGCATTATGCGTCATCTCCTGCGCTGTTGTGGATTGGGTGCAGTATGCGTCATCTCCAGCTCTGTTGTGGATTGGGTGCAGTATGCGTCACCTCCTGCTCTGTTGTGGATTGGGTGCATTATGCGTCATCTCCTGTTCTGTTGTGGATTGGGCGCATTATGCGTCATCTCCTGCTCTGTTGTGGATTGGGCGCATTATGCGTCATCTCCTGTTCTGTTGTGGATTGGGTGCATTATGCGTCATCTCCTGTTCTGTTGTGGATTGGGCGCATTATGCGTCATCTCCTGCTCTGTTGTGGATTGGGCGCATTATGCGTCATCTTCTGCTCTGTTGTGGATTGGGTGCATTATGCGTCATCTCTTGTTCTGTTGTGGATTGGGTGCATTATGCGTCATCTCCTGTTCTGTTGTGGATTGGGCGCATTATGCGTCATCTCCTGTTCTGTTGTGGATTGGGTACAGTATGCGGCATCTCCTGCTCTGTTGTGGATTGGGCGCATTATGCGTCATCTCCTGCGCTGTTGTGGATTGGGTGCAGTATGCGTCATCTCCAGCTCTGTTGTGGATTGGGTGCAGTATGCGTCACCTCCTGCTCTGTTGTGGATTGGGCGCATTATGCGTCATCTCCTGTTCTGTTGTGGATTGGGCGCATTATGCGTCATCTCCTGTTCTGTTGTGGATTGGGCGCATTATGCGTCATCTCCTGCTCTGTTGTGGATTGGGTGCATTATGCGTCATCTCCTGCTCTGTTGTGGATTGGGTGCATTATGCGTCATCTTCTGCTCTGCTGTGGATTGGGTGCATTATGCGTCATCTCCTGCTCTGTTGTGGATTGGGTGCATTATGCATCATCTCCTTTGCTGTTGTGGATTGGGTGCATTATGCGTCATCTCCTGAGCTGTTGTGGATTGGATGCATTATGCGTCATCTCCTGAGCTGTTGTGGATTGGGCGCATTATGCGTCATCTCCTGTTCTGTTGTGGATTGGGTGCATTATGCGTCATCTGCTGAGCTGTTGTGGATTGGGCGCATTATGCGTCATCTCCTGCGCTGTTGTGGATTGGGTGCAGTATGCGTCATCTCCAGCTCTGTTGTGGATTGGGTGCAGTATGCGTCAGCTCCTGCTCTGTTGTGGATTGGGTGCATTATGCGTCATCTCCTGTTCTGTTGTGGATTGGGCGCATTATGCGTCATCTCCTGTTCTGTTGTGGATTGGGCGCATTATGCGTCATCTCCTGTTCTGTTGTGGATTGGGCGCATTATGCGTCATCTCCTGCTCTGTTGTGGATTGGGTGCATTATGCGTCATCTCCTGCTCTGTTGTGGATTGGGTTCATTATGCGTCATCTCCTGCTCTGTTGTGGATTGGGTGCATTATGCATCATCTCCTTTGCTGTTGTGGATTGGGTGCATTATGCGTCATCTCCTGAGCTGTTGTGGATTGGATGCATTATGCGTCATCTCCTGAGCTGTTGTGGATTGGGCGCATTATGCGTCATCTCCTGTTCTGTTGTGGATTGGGTGCATTATGCGTCATTTGCTGAGCTGTTGTGGATTGGGCGCATTATGCGTCATCTCCTGCGCTGTTGTGGATTGGGTGCAGTATGCGTCATCTCCAGCTCTGTTGTGGATTGGGTGCAGTATGCGTCACCTCCTGCTCTGTTGTGGATTGGGTGCATTATGCGTCATCTCCTGTTCTGTTGTGGATTGGGCGCATTATGCGTCATCTCCTGCTCTGTTGTGGATTGGGCGCATTATGCGTCATCTCCTGTTCTGTTGTGGATTGGGTGCATTATGCGTCATCTCCTGTTCTGTTGTGGATTGGGTGCATTATGCGTCATCTCCTGCTCTGTTGTGGATTGGGCGCATTATGCGTCATCTTCTGCTCTGTTGTGGATTGGGTGCATTATGCGTCATCTCTTGTTCTGTTGTGGATTGGGTGCATTATGCGTCATCTCCTGTTCTGTTGTGGATTGGGCGCATTATGCGTCATCTCCTGTTCTGTTGTGGATTGGGTACAGTATGCGGCATCTCCTGCTCTGTTGTGGATTGGGCGCGTTATGCGTCATCTCCTGCGCTGTTGTGGATTGGGTGCATTATGCGTCATCTCCTGTTCTGTTGTGGATTGGGTGCATTATGCGCCATCTCCTGCTCTGTTGTGGATTGGGTGCATTATGCGTCATCTCCTGTTCTGTTGTGGATTGGGTGCATTATGCGTCATCTCCTGTTCTGTTGTGGATTGGGTGCATTATGCGTCATCTCCTGCTCTGTTGTGGATTGGGCGCATTATGCTTCATCTTCTGCTCTGTTGTGGATTGGGTGCATTATGCGTCATCTCCTGCACTGTTGTGGATTGGGTGCAGTATGCGTCATATCCTGCGCTGTTGTGGATTGGGTGCAATATGCGTCATCTCCTGTGCTGTTGTGGATTGGGTGCAGTATGCGTCATATCCTGCTCTGTTGTGGATTGGGTGCAGTATGCGTCATCTCCTGCTCTGTTGTGGATTGGGTGCATTATGCGTCATCTCCTGTACTGTTGTGGATTGGGTGCATTATGCGTCATCTCCTGCTCTGTTGTGGATTGGGTGCATTATGCGCCATCTCCTGCTCTGTTGTGGATTGGGTGCAGTATGCGCCATCTCCTGCTCTGTTGTGGATTGGGTGCAGTATGCGTCATCTCCTGCTCTGTTGTGGATTGGGTGCATTATGCGTCATCTCCTGCTCTGTTGTGGATTGGATGCATTATGCATCATCTCCTGCGCTGTTGTGGATTGGGCGCATTATGCATCATCTCCTGAGCTGTTGTGGATTGGATGCATTATGCATCATCTCCTGAGCTGTTGTGGATTGGGCGCAGTATGCGTCATCTCCTGAGCTGTTGTGGATTGGATGCATTATGCGTCATCTCCTGAGCTGTTGTGGATTGGGCGCATTATGCGTCATCTCCTGTTCTGTTGTGGATTGGGCGCATTATGCGTCATCTCCTGTTCTGTTGTGGATTGGGCGCATTATGCGTCATCTCCTGCTCTGTTGTGGATTGGGCGCATTATGCGTCATCTCCTGCTCTGTTGTGGATTGGGCGCATTATGTGTCATCTCCTAAGCTGTTGTGGATTGCGCGCATTATGCGTCATCTCCTGCTCTGTTGTGGATTGGGCGCATTATGCGTCATCTCCTGTTCTGTTGTGGATTGGGCGCATTATGCGTCATCTCCTGCTCTGTTGTGGATTGGGCGCATTATGCGTCATCTCCTGCTCTGTTGTGGATTGGGCGCATTATGCGTCATCTCCTGCTCTGTTGTGGATTGGGCGCAGTATGCGTCATCTCCTGCTCTGTTGTGGATTGGGCGCATTATGCGTCATCTCCTGCTCTGTTGTGGATTGGGTGCATTATGCATCATCTCCTGTTCTGTTGTGGATTGGGCGCATTATGCGTCATCTCCTGTTCTGTTGTGGATTGGGTACAGTATGCGGCATCTCCTGTTCTGTTGTGGATTGGGTGCATTATGCGTCATCTCCTGTTCTGTTGTGGATTGGGTGCATTATGCGTCATCTCCTGCTCTGTTGTGGATTGGGCGCATTATGCTTCATCTTCTGCTCTGTTGTGGATTGGGTGCATTATGCGTCATCTCCTGCACTGTTGTGGATTGGGTGCAGTATGCGTCATATCCTGCGCTGTTGTGGATTGGGTGCAGTATGCGTCATCTCCTGTGCTGTTGTGGATTGGGTGCAGTATGCGTCATATCCTGCTCTGTTGTGGATTGGGTGCAGTATGCGTCATCTCCTGCTCTGTTGTGGATTGGGTGCATTATGCGTCATCTCCTGTACTGTTGTGGATTGGGTGCATTATGCGTCATCTCCTGCTCTGTTGTGGATTGGGTGCATTATGCGCCATCTCCTGCTCTGTTGTGGATTGGGTGCAGTATGCGCCATCTCCTGCTCTGTTGTGGATTGGGTGCAGTATGCGTCATCTCCTGCTCTGTTGTGGATTGGGTGCATTATGCGTCATCTCCTGCTCTGTTGTGGATTGGATGCATTATGCATCATCTCCTGCGCTGTTGTGGATTGGGCGCATTATGCATCATCTCCTGAGCTGTTGTGGATTGGATGCATTATGCATCATCTCCTGAGCTGTTGTGGATTGGGCGCAGTATGCGTCATCTCCTGAGCTGTTGTGGATTGGATGCATTATGCGTCATCTCCTGAGCTGTTGTGGATTGGGCGCATTATGCGTCATCTCCTGTTCTGTTGTGGATTGGGCGCATTATGCGTCATCTCCTGTTCTGTTGTGGATTGGGCGCATTATGCGTCATCTCCTGCTCTGTTGTGGATTGGGCGCATTATGCGTCATCTCCTGCTCTGTTGTGGATTGGGCGCATTATGTGTCATCTCCTAAGCTGTTGTGGATTGCGCGCATTATGCGTCATCTCCTGCTCTGTTGTGGATTGGGCGCATTATGCGTCATCTCCTGTTCTGTTGTGGATTGGGCGCATTATGCATCATCTCCTGCTCTGTTGTGGATTGGGCGCATTATGCGTCATCTCCTGCTCTGTTGTGGATTGGGCGCATTATGCGTCATCTCCTGCTCTGTTGTGGATTGGGCGCAGTATGCGTCATCTCCTGCTCTGTTGTGGATTGGGCGCATTATGCGTCATCTCCTGCTCTGTTGTGGATTGGGTGCATTATGCGTCATCTCCTGTTCTGTTGTGGATTGGGCGCATTATGCGTCATCTCCTGTTCTGTTGTGGATTGGGTACAGTATGCGGCATCTCCTGCTCTGTTGTGGATTGGGCGCAGTATGCGTCATCTCCTGCTTCTTTGGCTGTTATAAGCTCCTCAGTAAGTTCTGTACAAAGTATCAAATTTCTTTCTTGTTTGTTTTTGTATCCTCGTTTGTACATAAGTCGTTATTAGGTGATTGTAAGCGCTAACGATGAAGCGCGTTTCTAATTAGCAGTGAGTTGATCTCCCGCGGTGCCCTGCGTGACTCAGCAAGGACCGAACCACCATCTGTCCGTGAAGCGGCCGGGCGCTCAGCGGAGATAGACCGAATGTGCTGACCCAGGGCAGATCTTACTTCGCTCAGAAGTCTGTCGATGTCAGCAGCTCCGAACGATTTGTGCCAGCGCCACTTCACGCAGAAAAGAAAACCTGGCATTAAGCATGGGAGACAAATAAAGTGAATATAGGCTGCAGTCGCAGTTATTACTCCCAGGGACCGCGAAAATGTGATTCTATCTAGGACACGGCTTCATTTAAGATTGGAGCGAGTCCCATAGATCATCTCCAGCGCTGCGATATGTTGTGTTACAGCAGGAACAATAGGAGGGATGGTGGGAACTGTTGTTGGCTATCATCACACTTTACAAAATTCACAAACACAGCGGGCTGAGTTACTAAAGGCAAATAGACCGTGCACTCTGCAAAGGGCAGTTGCACTCTGCAGGAGAACTTGCTCCAGAGCTTAGTAAATGAACAGAAGCTCTGCTGACTTTCATCATCCAATCATGTGCAAGGAAAATGATGTTTTTTTACAACATTTTTTATGTGGTTGGGTATTCTTTGCAAAGTGACGCTTTACTTCATTTACTAAGCTCTGGAGCGTCTGTACTTGCAGAGTGCACAGTCCAGTGGTGTCCCGAGGCAGGTGCAGGGGGTGCGCGCCACACCAGGTGACACCTACCGCACGGGGTGACAACGGACCCGCTCCATGAAAAGGTAAGTTGTAAAGCAGGTCGACGATCCCCGCAGGATGGATCGGATCTGTGGATTGCGATCCATTATGCTCCCCAATGCGCAGATCCGATCCATCCTGCAGGGATCGTCGGCTTACTTTATAACTTACCTTTTCGTGGAGCGGGACTGGTGTCACCCCGTATAGGTTGCATGCCGACGATCCCCGCAGGATGGATCGGATCTGCGGATTGAGCATAATGGATCGGAGTCCGATCCATTATGCTCACCAATGCGCAGATCCCATCCATCCTGCGGGGATCATCGGCTTACTTTATAACTTACCTTTTTCGTGGAGCGGGTCCGGTGTCACCCTGTATAGGTTGCATGCCGACGATCCCCGCAGGATGGATCAGATCTGTGGATTGAGCATAATAGATCGGAGTCCGATCCATTATGCTCCCCAATGCGCAGATCCGATCGGGGATCGTCAGCATGTTAAGCAAGCCGACAATCCCCACAGGATAGATCGGATCTGCGGATTGAGCATAATGGATCGGAGTCTGATCCATTATTTTCAATTCACAGATCCGATCCATTATGCGGGGATCTTCGGAGGGGGTGTCACTAAGTGTTACCGCACCGGGTGACACCAACCCTAGGGATGCCCCTCAGCAAGAACGTGAGGGAACGCAGTTCCAGCACCTCCAGCACCTCCAGCACCTCCAGCACCTCCAGCACTGATCGTATGTAACGGCAAGGGGTGATGGGGTGTGTTGGAGCATGTGTTGTTGCTGGGGGATCTATTATCACTGAAGGGTATCTATTTCTGTGTGATGGTCTATTATTGCTGGGGAAGTCTATTGTTGATGGTGGGGGATCTATTGTTGATGGAGAGTCATTTGTTGATGGAAGGGATCTACTGTTGAGGGTGGGGTCTATTGTCTATTGATGCTGGCTGCTTGGGGGATATGTTGCCTCAGCTGGGGGTCTATTGTTGCTAGGGTGGTATTTATGTTTGGGGGGTCCATAGTTGCTGGATGTATCTATTGTTGCTGGGGGGGTGTATAAGGGGGGGTGTCTAAAGCTGCTGGCTGCAGGGGATCTATTTTTCTGCTTTTCTTGTTATCCTTAACAAATTCCATACAAATTATTTAGCACCACAAAATTGGGAGTTGGTTATGGGGGCGGAGACAAAAAAAGGGGAGTTCTTGCACCTATTGTTTGAGAAAAAAAAGCCCTGGTCCAACAAAGGGCTTGGATGCTGGAAACCAACATGGAGGACCTCTACAAATACAAAAAAATAAATAAATTATATACTGTATATATATATATATATATATATATATATATATTTTTTTAAATAATAATAAAAAACTAAATTAATTAATTAAATCCTGTATAATAATTATATATATATATATATATATATATATATATACGCAGTATATATATAAATTAATTTCTATTTGGCAGCAAGCACTAATGTACAAAGTTAAACATCAAAGGGTAACTCTCCTTTCATGGGGAAAAAAATAGCAAATAAAATACCCAAAAATCTAGCGTATACCATTGCGACACAAGTCATATTGTGTAATTGAAGGCCTTTCCTTTTTGACCTGCAGTGTTGTAATTTTCTGTAAAATGCAATACGGCAACCTCATACCTCCCAAATTGCCGAGATGGGAACGAGGAACACTTATTTGTAAAAGTATGTAGGCAGAAGGACACACCCCCTGCCACGCCCCTTTAAAGAAAAAAAAAGATTAGTTAAACCCACAAGTGCTTTTTTTTTTTTTACTACTACTAATTCTTTATATTTACTTTTGAAATTTACAAATGCAGCAATTTAGAAATTGAATAAAAGATTTAGCGCTGGGAAACACTTTTTGAAAGATAAAAATTGCATTTTATATACAACTATACAGCTCAGACCAAAATGAGGGACAATTGAAGAGAGGGACTTTGTCCCGAATCAGGGACAGTCCCTCGAAATCAGGGACAGTTGGGAGCTATGGGCAACTTGGAAGGGTTTTGTGCACAGATGGTGTACAGAACACTCCCAGAAATGTAATTTCCTACTTGTGTGATTGGCTTACTGATTTTCGCAGAAGTCTGATCGAAGATACAAGTCAGATTTTAGGCATCCCCTGCAACGTGTCCTTTTTGGTGAGATACTCCCATAATCCACTTGGATGTACTAAGTAGTGGTGATGATAGGTACGGTTTTACTAACACAGGTCAACGTTGCAAAATTGTGCTTAGGCATTTAGATTTGTTTTACCCTCAGGCGTGAAGGGGTTAATGTCCACATCTGTGGGCATCTATTATTTTGAACGGAAGAAATCCCTAATTTTCCTTCGTAAAAAAACTGGAACAGATGAAAAACAAATGTTAGCACACGACATCCACTTACATCCGTGTGACGGGTTAAAATGTTCCCCTCCAAAAATATTATCAAACTACCAAAATAAAACCTGACATTACCAAAAAAATGATTTCTACATAATTCCCGCTTCATTTTTTTACCGCGTGAGGCTGATAGGTGAATTATTTTCATGGAGATCATTAGAAACTTTGTATCAAACTATCTCCTGCCAGTTGCTCCAACTCCGGTAATAAATGATACATTGTAGATAACGCCGTGGCATTTTGGGTATTCAGTGAAATTAAATTAATAGGTTGCCTATTCTTTTACTGGAAGTAAGTGATCCGCGAGCGCAGCCTTTCCCAACAATGCGAAGGCTGCTCGCCATTGTCATGGTGGCGCGGTTCCTTCTGGTTCGGGAGATTAATGAGTTTCCCGGAGTTTTTAATGCCCCTTCCATCAGCTCTGTTTTGTTGCTGCGTACGTTGCAGATCCAGGTTCTAATGAACCATATGTTAGATTTCTGGTGACATTTTCTGACGCGACGTCCTCCGAGCGGGGACAATAGACGATTAAATGGCTCTATCCCATCTTAATCACATTTATAAACATTGGATATCCTTTCCATTAGCATCTCTGCAGAAAGATGAGCCTCTAATAAGGACACTTAATGTCATTCCTGTTGGCTTCTTCGAGCTCCCCGTCCTGATGTGGCACTTGGCGGCATCGGGTTGTCTGTGGCACCGGATGCTCTTATCGGAGAATTGGCTCGGTAGACGCAGCTGCTAGCATAATGTCACCCTGTAATTATGTTATGGGATAATTAATGTCATTGGTATGTATTCTATTTGGTCTCAGATTCCAAATAGAAAACTCATTTGAAGGGAAATGAGCGGATTATACGACATTACTCAAATCGCACAGAGATTCCGAAAAACAAAAAGCAAAAAATCAGGTCGATAAAAAAATTTCAAACCAT
The DNA here is from genome assembly GCF_062004578.1 of Staurois parvus. Lineage (NCBI taxonomy): Eukaryota > Metazoa > Chordata > Amphibia > Anura > Ranidae > Staurois > Staurois parvus. The sequence goes on from NW_028318391.1 coordinate 1,824,114, forward strand.
TAATGTCACCTTAATGACATATAAAGGGCTGATAATAATGTGAAGTGATGGAAAGCCTCTGACAAAAAGGATTCTCTGATGAGATGGGTGACCAATGATCTGCAGTGGGGACTCTGAATTGAAGGGGGGCTTCTGATGTGATGGGGGGCCTCTGGTGTGATGGAATGACCTCTAATGTGATGGGAGGACCTTCGGTGTGATGGAAGGACCTCTGATGTGATGGGGGGGACCTCTGCTCTGATGTGATGGGGGGACCTCTGGTGTGATAGAAGGACCTCTGATATGATTGGAGAACCTCTGATATGATGGGAGGACCTCTAGTGTGATGGGACAACCTCTGGTGTGATGGGACAACCTCTGGTGTGATGAGACAACCTCTGGGTTGATGAGACAACCTCTGATGTCATGGGACGACCTCTGGTGTAATTGCAGGACCTCTGATGTGATGGGAGGACCTCTAGTGTGATGGAGGCACCTCTGATGTGATGGGGGGGAATCCTGGTGTAATGATGGAACTTCTGGTGTGATGAAAGGACCTATGGTGTGATGGAAGGACCTCTCGTGTGATGGGAGGGCCTCTAGTGTAATTGCAGGACCTCTGATGTGATGGGAGGACCTCTAGTGTGATGGAGGCACCTCTGATGTGATGGGGGGGAATCCTGGTGTAATGATGGAACTTCTGGTGTGATGAAAGGTACCTATGGTGTGATGGAAGGACCTCTTGTGTGATGGGAGGGCCTCTGTTGTGATGAGGGGACCTCCTGGTGGGATGGGAGGACCTCTGATCTGATGGGAGGACCTCTGATGTGAAGTTATTTTCATCAAGGTGGTTGTCTGCATTGTCCTGGGCTCAGGCATCACATTGATATGTAAAATTTATTTTTATT